>NC_052146.1:29003082-29263733 GCF_902713615.1 Scyliorhinus canicula | reverse complement strand
GGGGAGAGAGAGAGAGAAAGAGAGAGACAGGGAGAGAGAAAGAGAGAGACAGGGAGAGAGAGAGAGAGAGACAGGGAGAGAGAGAGAGACAGGGAGAGAGAGAGAGACAGGGAGAGAGAGAGAGACAGGGAGAGAGAGAGAGACAGGGAGAGAGAGAGAGAGACAGGGATGAGAGAGAGAGAGAGAGACAGGGAGAGAGAGAGAGACAGGGAGAGAGAGAGAGAGACAGGGAGAGAGAGAGAGACAGAGAGAGAGAGACCTGCAAACACATTTGCAGGGTGATGTCAAGGCTGGCTGGCTTTTTGCTTCTGTTACACACCTTTTGACATCCCAGCACCAGTTTACGAATACATTGAGGCAGCCTTTCAGCCAGATTTTATCCCAGTCTTTATATATTCCTGGAAGGAGAAATCCACAAATCCATCTGGACTTTACGTAATAATATTTTTCAATGAGATTCCTCAACCATCTTTGGCTTTGATGTCCATTAAAACAAAACTTCCCGGTCTTATTCAAAGTCCAATATTTCCAGATGTAATTCAATATTTTTCCTTCATTATTATGACATTGTTTATTTCTAATAACATACCTTTATTTTGCTATAATGGGCTGAGTTGGCTTGACAGTGTAAATAGGTGTCAGATGCAGATTAGGCTTGGCGCTGTATGACATTGTGTGGTGCTGGGATTTTTTGGTTGATTTAACATATACCAATTGTTTGTAAAGGAGATGTTACTATTGGCATGAGGAAGCATCAATGCCTCAAAGCCTAGCTGAAGGTTCACTGGAACAAAGCATCCCTGGTGTCCCTGCCTCCCTGATGGTTACTGTCATTATTCAGTGCCTCCCCAGGAATTTCCTCAGACTCATCACTGGAGTCACCCTCCCTGGCCTGCGGAGCTGTTTTGCGTTCCTCGGTTTTCACTGGGATTCCCCCTTACCAGAGCCAAATAATGCAGGCACAGCACATCACTGCTATCCACTTCAGGACACTGCACTACTCCACCTCATCAGTCCAGGCTTCTGAAAAGCATCTTAAGCAACTGGATGGACCTTTCCACCACTCCCCTTATGGAGGCAAGACTCCTGTTGTATCGCTCCTTCACCTCTGTTCTTGGGTGAGTGGTGTTGTGAGCCACCTTTTCAAGGGGATAGCTTCACCCAAAAGCCATCCATCCATTCATTCAGGAGCCACAAACAGTCTTAGTACCGATGAGTACAAGATGTAAGCATCATCCAGTTACCAAAGTGGAAATTGTGTCTTGTGGTCGCAGGCGACCTGCACATCGAGTGGAAGCCCTTTCGGTTCATGAAGGCTTCAGCTCACCTGATGCCACACTGAATGCAAGATAAGTGCGATCTATTAGACCCTGGATGCGGTGGAACCTTGTCCGACATGTGGATAGATGTGCGGATGTGTCTGAAGATGGTGTCAGTCACAGGCTTGATGCAACGGTGTGCAGCTGATTAAAACACATTATACAGATCGTACCCAGAGGCTTGAAAGAAAAAAAAAATCGGATGAGTCGAAGTTGAGCCACTATGACTTTCAAAGCCACTGGCGTCGGGAGGCAAGGCAGAGCCTCCTGCAACACTGAACCTTGGACATCTGAAAGTAGTCAAGAGTGCTGCCTGCACACTCTAGCTGCTGGGTAATGGCGCCTTTGGCAGACCCTACCACCTTGACCTCACACTTTACAAACAGCCCATGCCACACCACTTCAAAAACCTCTCTCCGAGGTGCTGCCTGAGCTCACCTGGCCTCCTCTCCCTCCTGCTTCCCTTTCATTGCTTTCCATCTTCAGGTGGTGGTCCCACCAACTTGGTACACCATCTCATTAGATGAGATGCAGCGAATTCATGCCTTTCAAACTAGGAAACACTGTGCTGTAATGTTCAGGAAAATCTTCCAGGGAAGATGAAAGTCCTGAGATCCGCAAGGCTGACTTGAAACGCTGCCAAAATCAAAAGAAATTCTGGGGCAACCGTATATAGTTACAGCACCAAACTTGCAAGAGAGTGAAAGTGTGCTCCGAGGGACTTTTATCCCACTCTTTGATAAGGAGTTAGAATACTATAGCGCAGAAGGCCATTCAGCCCATCGAGTCTGCACCGACCCTCTGAAAGAGCACCCTACCTAGGCTCAACCCCCACCCTATCCCGATAACCCAGTAACCCCACCTAACCTTTGGACACTAAGGGGCCAATTAGCATGGCCAATCCACCTAACCTGCACATCTTTGAACTGTGGGAGGAAACTGGAGCACCCGGAGGAAACCCACGCAGACACGGGGGAAAAAGTGCAAACTCCACCACAGTCACCCGAGGCTGGAATCGAACCCGGGTCCCGGGAGCTGTGAGGTAGCAGTGCTAACCACTGTGCCACCGTGATAAAACCATGTTTGCCACACCCATTTTGCTGGTGTGACGACCTGAAAAATCACATGAAGAGCCCCCCCCCCAAATTGCTGGCGATTGTCTTGTTAATGGTCTTAATCGGCCCTTTATTTGTCACCAGGCACACACCTGACTCATGCACTAGCGTACACTTGCACGGTGGTCAGGAAGCACTCCCAATGCAATTTAGTAGTATTTTACTTCTGTCAGATTGAACACACGCTGCCGAATGTAAAATTCAGGCAATTAATATATTTTAATTTAAGGCAGTGGGTGTAGACCGAGACTTGGTTGTTACAGTGAAGTAAAGGTTTATGACCAATGCCAAGCAGCTAGACCCCAGGATTCCAGGCTGTACTGACAGAACAATATACTACAAAACAAAATATACTTTGAAATAAAAACAAACAATGCTGGAAATATACAGCAGTTGGGCAGTATCTGTGGAGAGGGTAAATAAGAGTTAACATTGAGTCAAATATGACTTCTTCAGATCTGAAGGCTGGCAGAAATGTGAAGGATTTTATGCTATTGAAATGGGAAGGTGGGGAAAGTGCAAAAAAAGGAAGGTCTGGGATAGAGTAGAGGGTAGCACAGATTAAATGACAAGGATGTAATGGAACAGAAGACAAAATGAATGGCAATGGTTGTAGTAAGGAAACAAAACATTTGTCAAGAATGAATGGCAGAATAACAAATAGCTGTCTGAAAGCAACAGGATACGATTTTGATCTTGTTTAAGTTCTTGGCAAATTCGCAGAATACAATGCGGGGCTTTAGTTTCCTCATAGGGGCATATTCTCATATGAAGGCTTCAGACATGGTTCAGAGAAGGGTCAGAAGATTAGTTACTGATTTAAACAATCTTAGTTACCCAGAGAATTTGAGGTCTTTATTCTTTAGAAAAGCATAGATTAGTGAAACTAGCGGCAGTTAGGGCAGTCTAACAACAAGACACTGGTTGGTGGTAGAGTCATGTCATCATCTGCACGTGCCTCTCTTATGGAGTCACTCTCAGAACTGAGCCTCAGCACTCACATTGCCCTGCATGAAAATACATTCGAGTCCTCAACACTCCCTATCCATATTCTCCTTCATACTTTATAAGTCAAAGTAGATACTGGACCCCAGAGTCAACATGGCAGCAATATGTGCCTTCCATTGAAGCCATCACAGTTGACATTATGGCACTAAAGAGAGGTGGGTGTGGGGGGGGGGGGTACAAAAGTAGTCCATAGGTTGCATTAGGAATACCAAATGACTAAATTAACATACCTGTCACATCCACTGTTTCAATACCATCAAAATCCAGTTGCCGTAACATTCAGCTTTACCTACAAGAAAAAAGTCTCAGAATTAAATGTTGCATTGCTTTGAGATTCATTTTCAACTATAAAATGAATGAACCTGAACTTTTTCAGGCTCTCTTCCGCATGCTGTACACAAATAACAAATGCATTTTTGGGTACCCTTCAACACTTGCAAATACACAAACGTCCACATTTCACATGGATAGATGACGTTTCGGGTGCTCTATTCACTTGTTATAAACACAGATTCAAACACTTTTCTTTTAAAAGTTGTCCCAAGAATAAGTATGGTTCAATTATGAGATCCATTAGGGCCACTTGGCACCTGATCCCATTACAGCCTTCGGCCAAACATGTGCCAAAGAGCCGAATTTAAGTTGAGCAGAAAGGAACTGCCCATGACACCAAGGCTGTATTTGATCAAGTGAGGCATCAAGGAGTCCTATTAAAATGGCGGTCCATGAGAATCAGGACGAACCTCCCCACTGGTTGGAGTCACACCTCGCACAAAGGAAGAGACTTGTGGCTGTTAAAGGCCAAACATCTCAGCTCCAGCACGTTACTGAAGGAGCTCCTCAGGGAATTGTCGTAAGCCCAACCATCTTCAGCACTTTATCAGTTACCATCCATCAAGGTCAGAAGTGGGTACATTCCCTGATGAGTATATAATGTCCAGTACCATTCGAGACTCCATGTTCATGTGCAACAGGACCTGCCTGGACATTGTTTCAGGCGTGGATTGATAAATCACAAATAACATTCGCACCACCCAAGTGCTAGGCAATGGTCATCAACAAGAGGGAATCCAACCTTCTCCCCATGACATTAAATGGCATTACGGCTGCTGAATCGCCCAAATATCAACATCCTGGGGGCTTATTAATGACTAGAAACTGAACTGGCTGCCAACACTGTGGCTACAACAGGTCAGAGGTTGGAAATTCTGCAGCAAGTAACTCACTTCCCTACTACCCAAAGCCTATCCACCATCTGCAAGGTTTTAGTAATATGATGGAATACTCTCCACTTGTCTGGATGCATGTGGTTTCAACAATAATCAAAATGCTCGACACAAGGACAAGCAGCCCACTTGATCAGCACCCATCCACCATCTTAAATATTCAAACTCTCCACAACAGGCCTACAGTGGAAGCAGTCTATGTACCATACAGTAAATACACTTCAGCCACTCACCTTCAACACCTTCCAAACCCATGACCGAGAAGAACAAGGCCAACAGGCACATGGGAACTCCACCACTGCCTGCAAGTGCTCCTCCAACGCACACAACATTCTGACTTGGTGAGTACTCCTTTTCGGATGTTTAAAGGGTATACTCCAGAATTGATTTTATCGTGGTGAGCCGTGAGGTGTTGGTAAGGGAGGAGAAGGCAGAGTACGCAAGGATAGTAATTTTGGACCATGCGCCCCATTAGCCGGAGGTTCAGCGTAGATCAGGACAGGAGCAGAGGCCGGGATGGAGGCTTGATTCGGGGTTGTTACCAGACAGAGGGTATTGTGATAAGGTGCAGTCGGTGATTAAGGATTATGTGGAGTTGAACCAGAACGGGGAGCAACATTCTGGGAGGTGGTGGTCCAGGGGGAGATTACCTCGTTTAAGGCACACGAGGATAAGAGGGAGGAGTATGAGCGTTTATTGGGCGAGATAGTCGAGGCAGACAGAGCGTATTCGAAGGCACCTACCACAAATGGTTGTCGAGAAGGAAAAAGTTACATGGGCAATTTGATAGGTTGATGACAGGGAGGGTGGTGGGGCAGCTGCGCAGGGCAAGGGGGGTGCAATAGGAGTATGGGGAGAAGGCAAGTCGAATGTTGGCAATCAGTTACAGAGGCAGGCCGCGGCCAGGTAAATTTTAAGGGTACGGACAGGGGAGGTACTGTCTGAGCCTGGGAAGATATCTGAGGTGGGTACACTATAAGGAACTGTACAGGGCGGACCCAGGGGATAAGGAGATGGACATGGGGCAGTTTCTGGGCGGGCTCGAGTTCCCCCCGCTGGAGGAAGAGTCAGGCGCTAAAGGATGGAAGGTTGTGTCCCGAGGATGGTCGGGAAGGACCAAAAGGGGTTGATAAAAGGGCAGGCAACTCTCCAGTAGTATAAGGCGGTTGTTAAACGTGATTATGACCCCGGTCGAGAGTGTATCGGAGATAGTGGTGTCCTTGGATGCGGAGAAGGGATTTGATCGTTGTAGTGGCGGTACCAGTTAGAGGTCCTGGGAAGGTTTGGGCTGATGTCTGTGGCATGGGTGTGCCTGTTATGTGTGGCACCGGTGGAGAGTGTATGGACCAATGATATGAACTCACAAAGTTTCAGGTTACACAGAGCAACGAGGCAGAAGTGCTCGCTGTTGCTGCTGCTGTTCGTGCTGGCAACAGAGCCCCTGGCAATAGCCCATTAGAGGTAGGCAGAGTGGCAAAGGATAAGGAGGGGGAGCAGGGAGCAACGTGTTTTGCTATATCCGGACGACCTGTTATTGTACGTGTCGGACCCGCTGCAGAGCATGGGAAGGATTATGGGCCCATTAGAGAGGTTTAGGGCTTTCTCAGGATATAAGCTGAACATAGGGAAAAGTGAGGTGTTCCCAGTGAACAAATTGGGTTGGAGAGCCAGCTTAGTGGGGCTGCCATTCAAGGCACCCAGGGACAGGCTCAGATATCTGGGAATCCAGGTAACGGGAGAGTGGGCAACGTTGCATAAATGTTACTTAACAAACCTGGTGGAAGTGGTCAGGGAGGATTAAGAAGTGGGATACGCTGCATCTTACTCTGGCAGGGAGGGTCCAAGTGGTGAAGGCGAATGTCCTGCCACGGTTCCTATATTCATATTCCGATTTTTGGACCAAAGGTCTTCTTCCGGAAGGTGGATACGGTTATTTAAGTGTTTGTGTGGGCGGGG
This sequence comes from Scyliorhinus canicula, assembly GCF_902713615.1. Lineage (NCBI taxonomy): Eukaryota > Metazoa > Chordata > Chondrichthyes > Carcharhiniformes > Scyliorhinidae > Scyliorhinus > Scyliorhinus canicula. Next base: position 29,257,109 of record NC_052146.1, on the reverse strand, counting down.
AAGGTGCCAAGGGTAAAGAGGGCCTTGTTACAGAGTCAGAGGCACAACGGGGGGGGGGAAAGCAAACGTAGAGAAGGTGAGGCAATGGTGGGAGGGAGAGGGCAGAATGGAAGAGGAATCGTGTAGGGGGTCCAGTCTGAGGGCTATGGTCTATGGTGACGGCAATGTTGCGACTGGCGCCAAAGAGACACACAGAGAGCCCAGTTGTGCAGTCCACGGTGAAGGTGTAGAACCAGCTGAGGAGGCATTTTAGGATAAGAGGGTTGTTGGTGTTAACGCCATTGTGTGAAAACCACAGATTTGAGCTGAGGGTGGCCAGGGTGTGTGTGTGTGTGTGTGTGTGGGGGGGGGGGGGTGCAAATGGTATGTACAGGAAGTGAAGAGGTGGGGCTGGTGAGGGAGAGGGATTTATACCTCGAAGAGAGTTTGCTATTATACAGTAACTGAAGGAGAGGGAAGAGCTCCCGAGAAGAAGTGAGTTGAGATATTTACTGGTAAGGGACTTTGCAAGGAAGGTCTGAAAAGAGTCCCCAAGCTGCAAAACTATGCCCTACTAGAGTGGTTGCTGCTCCTGGACATAGAAGGGAAGGGCAGGATTGGAGACATATATGGATGGCTGGGGGGGTGGTGAGGAGAAAGAGAGCAGGTGGTGAAGAATAAGGAGAAGTGGAAGGGGAGATAAATTGGGGAGTGTGGAGTGAGGCAGGGTAAACGTGACCTTCTCGTGTGCGAGGATGAACTTGATATAATTCTGGGGCTGGTTTAGCACACAGGGCTAAACCGCTGGCTTTTAAAGCAGACCAAGGCAGGCCAGCAGCACAGTTCAATTCCCGTACCAGCCTCCCCTGAACAGACGCCGGAATGTGGCGACTAGGGACTTTTCACAGTAACTTCATTTGAAGCCTACTTGTGACAATAAGCGATTTTCATTTCATTTAATTCAAGGTGGTACACAGGGTGCAGATGGCTCAGGCGAGAATGGGTGGGTTCCTTCAGGGAGTGGCAGACGAGTGCAAAAAGTGTGGGCGGGGATCAGCAAACCACACACATGTTCTGGGGCTGTGAGAATTTGGAGAGATTCTGGGCGGGGGTTCGCGTCACTAACAAAGATTGTGGGAGAGGAGGTCGGGCCGCACCCTATGGTGGTGATATTCGGGGTACCAGAAAAGCCAGAGCTTATGGAGAGGAGGAAGGCCGATATTGTGACATTTGGTCCTCTGGTTGCCCGACGAAGGAATGGAATGGTGGTTGGTAACACCGCCGGGAGTGGCGGCCTGGCTCGGAGTCATATATGACTTTCTCCATTTGGAAATTATTAAATATGAACTGAAGGGTTCAGCAGAGGCATTCGAGACAAGGTAGGGCCTGTCCGTGGCCATGTTTGAGGAGCTGTGGGCCCGTGGGGGGGAGGAGAGAGAGAGAGAGAGAGAGAGAGAGAGAGAGAGAGAGAGAGAGAGAGAATGGGAAAAAACCTGTACAAACTGTAGAATTGAGAGATGGCGAGGGAGAACGTTCCCGGTTCCCGATAGTTTATGTTTTGTAACTGTTTGAGTAAGTTTGGAATAAAGTAAGCAACAGTTGATGAACAAAATTATAATTGCATGAAATCTGATGGACAGCAAAGACTTTTCTAGGATTGAAAATGCAGCGGTCCTTCATTAACTACATTAGGGGTCCATTTTACAAATATTATTTTGCAACAAAATGGCAGACACCCAGATGGATTTTCAACTTGGTGCAAGCCTGGCATTGCCAATTATTTGCTTATTATAGAAATCAGTGATAATTGAGTGGTTTCTATAAATACAGCTGATTTGCAGCAGCAGTTTTATGCCTGCACAACAATTTGAAAAGTGAACCCACCAGTTTACGAACAATTGCCTGAATAAGATTACAAAATACAGCTTTCCTACCGGAGAAGGCCCTTTCAAATTGGCAGGTGTTTTAAAGTCACCTTGCAGAACCTGTGTAAAAAATGAACAAAAATCATGTTAACATCGGAAATAAAACTCAACAATGGCCAAGGCTGATAGCAGTTTGTATTCTTTAGCTCTTGCATGTCATATTCCCTCTAGTGTGTGGCTTATCTGGAGCAAAGGGAAACAAAATACTCTTCTTCGCATTGAAGTCATTCACCCATTCAATTTTGAGCCATAAATATCTGTTAATCTATGACAGTATCGGAATCCTATTGAGAACGAAAGGAGAAACACAATTAATCCAGCATTCTTCCCAGTGCACCAATACTGGGAGGGTGTGACAATCCTGGGTTGGGTATGGTGTTTGTTGGGATGGGATTACATTTGGAATGGGAGGTGGTGTGCATATACTCAGTTAAGTCACTTCCCTTCTTTTTTTTGCTGGCCACCCCCAGGCTGGTTTCCACTAGTGAAGCTCCTGATGGCACTGCCTGCCTCAGGACAAATTAGAACATAGAACATTACAGCGCAGTACAGGCCCTTCGGCCCTCGATGTTGCGCCGTCCTGTGAAACCCCTCTAAAGTCCCTCTACACTACTCCCTTATCGTCCATATGCCCATCCAATGACCATTTGAATGCGTTTAGTGTTGGCGAGTCCACTACTGTTGCAGGCAGGGCATTCCACGCCTGTACTACTCCCTGAGTAAAGAACCTACCTCTGGCATCTGTCCTATATCTATCTCCCCTCAATTTAAAGTTATGTCCCCACGTGCTGGACATTACCATCCGAGGAAAAAGGCTCTCAATATCCACCCTATCTAACCCTCTGATCATCTTGTATGCCTCAATTAAGTCACCTCTTAACCTTCTTCTCTCTAACGAAAACAGCCTCAAGTCCTTCAGCCTTTCCTCATAAGATCTTCCCTCCATACCAGGCAACATTCTTGTAAATCTCCTCTGTACCTTTTTCAATGCTTCCACATCCTTCCTATAATGTGGCTACCAGAACTGCACGTAATACTACAAATGCGGCTGCACCAGAGTTTTGTACAACTGCAACATGACCTCATGGCTCCGAAACTCAATTCCTCTATCAATAAAAGCTAATACACCGTACGCCTTCTTAAATATCCTCTCAACCTGGGTGGCAACTTTTAGGGATTTATGGACATGGACACCGAGATCTCTCTGCTCGTCCACACTACCAAGAATCTTACCATTAGCCCAGTACTCCGTCTTAGAACATAGAACAGTACAGCACAGAACAGGCTCTTCGGCCTTCGGTGTTGTGCCGAGCAATGATCACCCTACTCAAGTCCACGTATCCACCCTATACCAGTAACCCAACAACCCCCATTAACCTTATTTTTAGGACACTAAGGGCAATTTAGCCTGGCCAATCCACCTAACCTGCACATCTTTGGACTGTGGGAGGAAACCGGAGCACCCGGAGGAAACCCACGCACACACGGGGAGGACGTGCAGACTCCGCACAGACAGTGACCCAGCTGGGAATCGAACCTGGGACCCTGGAGCTGTGAAGCATTTATGCTAACCACCATGCTACCGTGCTGCCCACTTCCTGTTATTCCTTCCAAAATGAATCACCTCACACTTTTCTGCATTAAACTCCATTTGCCACCTGTCAGCCCAGCTCTGCAGCTTATCTATGTCCTTCTGCAACTTGTAACATCCTTCTGCACTGTCCACAACTCCACCGACTTTAGTGTCATCTGCACATTTACTCACCCATCCTTCTACGCCCTCCTTCAGGTCATTTATAAAAATGACAAACAGCAGCGGCCCCAAAACAGATCCTTGTGGTACACCACTAGTAACTGGACACCAGTCAGAACATTTCCCATCAACCACCACCCTTTGTCTTCTATCAGCTAGCCAATTTCTGATCCAAACTGCTAAATCACCCTGAATCCCATGCCTCTGTATTTTCTGCAATAGCCTACCGTGGGGAATCTTATCAAACGCTTCACTGAAATCCATATACACCACATTAACTGCTTTACCCTCATCCACCTGTTTGGTCACCTTCTCGAAAAACTCAATGAGGTTTGTGAGGCACGACCTACCCTTCACAAAACCATGTTGACTATCTCTAACCAAATTATTCCTTTCCAGATGATTATACATCCTATCTCTTATAAACCTTTCCAAGGCTTTTCCCACAACAGAAGTAAGGCTCACTGGTCTATAGTTACCGGGGTTATCTCTACTCCCCTTCTTGAACAAGGGGACAACATTTGCTATCCTCCAGTCTTCTGGCACTATTCCTGTAGACAAATATGACTTAAAGATCAAAGCCAAAGGCTCAGCAATCTCCTCCCTAGCTTCCCAGAGAATCCTAGGATAAATCCCATCCGGCCCAGGGGACTTATCTATTTTCACACTTTCCAGAATCGCTAACACCTCCTCCTTATGAACCTCAAGCCCTTCTAGCCTAGTAGCCTGTATCTCAGCATTCTCATCGACAACTTTGTCTTTTTCCTGTGTGAATACAGACGAAAAATACTCATTTAACTAACAAATAGGCTGTTAAGCCCTTTGCACACACATGCGGCCTAATGTCTGTTTCAGGTATTGATAAAGGATGCCCCTTATTTGTTCTACCCAAAATGGAGCACAGTGTGAAATGTATCATTGTTTTTTGTCCACCATATTGGTGACTTAGTAGCCAAGCCATGAAACAGAAGTGACCTCCCACTCGTTATCCATTTTGGAGGGGGCGGTATGTTACTTCTAGAGAAGGATGGAAACAATCAAGCACTCAAACCTTATCCAGTAATACTTACTGGAAAGTGCATCAGTGGATGGTGTGCGCTAACAGGATTCAGGTTGGCTCTGATGTCCTCCCAGTCTCCAAATCTCACACGAGGACAACTATTTGTGCCCTGGAATGGTACCTTCTGCAGCAATCAGCAACTTCAGGAGCAGCGAAGTTGTAAAATAGGGAGAACTATCCACCTCAAGTGGGGGAAGATTAAATTGAGGGAAGAAGTCACCATAGACCATTCTCACACATTTCTTCCTAACTGACTGAACAGCAGCAATAATAGACTTAGAATCGGTTTTAATGGAGAATAAATGTGAAAAAGCTACAAATAATTAAAATAAAACATTTCTCACATACCCTTTTGGTGTTATTAATTACTAATGCATCAGGATTTCCATAATTTGGTGGATTGGCATTAGGATCATATCCTAGTTTGGCCAACATAGGTGCTATCCGTGCCATGTCCTCGATCACACTATTTGGAATGTGTCCCACCCATTTGGCCAAAGCCTCAAGATTAACTGGCTTGATAACCTGGTCAGTGGATCGTTCTATTCTGCAGAAGGAAGAAGAAAGTAGACAGCTTTTAAAGTACCAATTTTATGATTTGATTAGATATTACTACTGATTTCTAATTAGTAACAAAAAGGAGATAGAAATGGATAGAGATGGAAGCTTCGAGGTAATACTCCAAGACTTGACTTCAGTTTTCCCATATGGCCCAAAAAACCCTTGTTATTGTTCAAAAAACCCTTGCAATTAAAAAGACTGCTGATGGCAGCAGCTATTTTACAGAACACCAAAATGCCACTCCAAAATACTATTTGCTCTTAAGTATCAGAGTAATTCGAGCCATTTTCTAAATCCTATTGGCCAATATTGTGCTTTCACACTTTGCAAGTTATAAATTACAAATCACTCTCGACTTTAGGAAATATTACTGACTTATGAAAGCCAATTCCTTAGTCTGAAAGGAGGAAGAAATAATAATGCTGCATAAAGCAAAGCAACTGTCAAGATTGGCTTTTTTAAAAAATCCTGATGAACTGGCACTCCCAGCTGATTAGTTCTGTCTCCATCTCGAAATCAGTGACCGGTATTAAAAATTCCTGCCGCTATGCAGACCTGCCAAAAACATTTGTTAAATGGTCCAATTCAACAGATTAGTTTCAGAAACACAAAGGTAGGTATTAAAAGTACAATTTGGGTGAAAGTTTTTTCCCAATACCATTTTCCTTTACTTTGATAAATATATACCAAAATAAAAGCAGTCATTGAGACTCAAATGTTAAGAGGCTCACTTCGGTCTTGACTTACCTGCCCAATGCTGGAGTGGCAATGGAGATGCTATAATTGTCTTAAGAATCCTTGTGCTGGGAGGAATTTGGCAAGGCTGTCAACCCTAGCAAGTGGTGTCAGTGAACATTAGATGAGCACAGGTTCAGCAGCTATGTCAAACTAGCTTCATAATACTACTACAAATTAATAGCTGCAAGACTATAATGGCTGCAAGACTATAACCCTGTAGAAAAAATGTCTTCAGGGAAGGGAAAGGAGGAAAAACAAAAAAAAAAGCACAAACATACTTTGAAAGAGAGACTCCTCCTGATTTTCCTATTAGTTCTTCATGATGCAAAACAGCATCGTTCCATGGAATATCCAGGAATGTCATGATTTTCTCCATTGTTTTTTTGGGGTGCAATACTAGCTGCTCATAATAAACAGAGAGGCACCTGGAGGGCCCCACCTCCACACACTGTCCATACATAATTTCAATAGCCTTGTTCCATTTGATTATACAATCTCTATAGCTGTTAAGATCAAATCCGGCAATCGTCACTTTTCTTGTAATCATTGAATGCACTGATGCCCGGCCATCTCGAATCATCAGAATAAATTTAGACTGCGAAAACAGTTTGGACAGATAATTTAAAGACTTTAAGGTGAAAGGGTCCTTATTGCACAAGTATTTTGCAGGTTCGCCATGTTTTGCAATTACTTCTAATATAAATGCTTGCAATGCCGAATCTAGGACGTGGTCTGTCACTCCTGCCTCATTTAACCGCATCTTTTCACGTTCTGATTTAGACCACACCTGACGCATGGCCAGCACACGTGGAATGATCCGGGTTTCTTCACCGCAACGGATTTCTGGATGCGCGTCCATCATAGCTCGCATTAATGTTGTCCCACTTCGGGGAACTCCACCTATGAAGATTAGAGGCATGTTTTTACTGTAGCGGTATTCAATGTTTTTTGAGTTGTACATGACCAATTCCTCCCTTTCTGGTTTCATCATATTATGCGTTCGTCTGCCATGAAACCAGCCCCCGTTCTGATTCAGTATTTGCTGACATTCCCACATGTGCTGACCCATGTGAAAGACCATCATTGTAGCAAAGGCACAGCAAATGAGCAGAACAATCCTTCTCATGCTGATGCGCATATTGGATAGTTTAGCTTTTGTACAGTTAGGCACTGCTTTTCAGCTTCGATGTGGACTTTTGCTCATTTCATAAAGGCCTTCATTACAGCTCTGAAACAGAAGAGAAATATATATGAACAAATTTTGCACTAACACAATCCTTTGCAACATTAGCAATATCAACAATCATCTTTAATATAGCTGAAAAGAGAGACATGTTACCAGAGCTCTTCATGAACAAATGAAAGGTTGTCCCTTTGTAGCCTCCCTATGTCCTCTTCACAAACTTACTTTCCAACCTATCTTTGTATTATCAGCAAATTTAGCAACGATACCCATCATCGCTGCCACCCAGGGGTGCCTTCACGTTGTTGAATAATACCCGATCTGTTATAGCCTCTCTGGTTGGCTCCAGGACACATTTTTCCAGGAAACTATCCCGAAAACATTCTATGAACGCCTCATCTATGCTCCATTTGTTCATCTGTTTTTTTGGTCTATATGTGGCTCAAATTCTCCCAACATTATTGCTGTACCTTTCTGACAAACTCCCATTATCTATTCCTTTGCACTGTCCTACCGTGTAGTTACAATTAGGGGGCCTGTACACCACTCCCACAAGTGACTTCTTGCCGTTATCATTTTTCATCTCAAACAAAACTGCTTCTGCATCCCGATTTCCTTCCGGTTATCCCTCTCTAATGTGCTAATACCATCACTCCCAAACTCTACCATCGTGACTGTGGGGTTTCCTCCGGGTGCTCCGGTTTCCTCCCACAGTTGAAAGATGTGTAGGGTAGGTGGATTGGCCATGCTAAATTGGCCCTTAGTGTTCAAAGATGTGCAGCTTAGGTGGGGTTTCAGGGATAGGGCGGGGGAGTGTGTCTAGGTACGGTGCTCTTTTGAAGAGTCGGTGCTGACTCGATGGGCTGAATGGCCTCCTTCTGCGCTGTAGGGATTCTATGATAGAGTAACAGAGCCACCCCTCCACCTTTTCCTTAACTTCCTGTCCTTCCCAAATGTTACATATCCATCAATATTCAGGTGCCAATCTCAGGCATCCTTAGCCATTTAGTCTGCACCTTCTCACTGTAGAAATTCTATGGTTCAATTCTATTTAATTAATTTGTATTTGTGTTATAAGTTAGATAGATAGTTTTTTGAAGAATAAAGGGATTAAGGGTTATGGTGTTCGGGCTGGAAAGTGGAGCTGAGTCCACAAAAGATCAGCCATGATCTCATTGAATGGCGGAGCAGGCTCGAGGGGCCAGATGGCCTACTCCTGCTCCTAGTTCTTATGTTCAGTTCATCTGTTCTATTTCGAATTCTACTTGCGTTTAGATACAGAGCATTTAGTTTTGTCCTTGATTATTTTTGTAACCTCCAGCTTAATCTTATCATCATACATCTTCCCAAATTCTACCCCTTGCCCCACATTTAAAACCTTCTCTACTTTCCTAGTTAGTTATCGGATTTATTAAAACAACCCTAGCATGGTTCAGGTGTAGAATGCCGAACTGTACAACCCTCACTTTCCCCAGTACTGTTGCCAGTACCCCACAAACCATAACCCACTTTTTCCACACCAGTCTTTGAGCCACATATTTACTTCTGTCATCTTATTTTCTCCATGTCAATTGATATGTGGCTCAAGCAACTACTTTTGAGGTTCTGCTACTGCATAGCTCCTCACACGGACTATGCAGACCTGGAGGAGCAGAGAGATCTTGGGGTCTATGTTCATAGATCTTTGAAAGTTGCCACTCAAGTGGATAGAGCTGTGAAGAAGGCCTATGGTGTGCTAGCGTTCATTAGCAGAGGGATTGAATTTAAGAGCCGTGAGGTGATGATGCAGCTGTACAAAACCTTGGTAAGGCCACATTTGAAGTACTGTGTGCAGTTCTGGTCACCTCATTTTAGGAAGGATGTGGAAGCTTTGGAAAAGGTTCAAAGGAGATTTACCAGGATGTTGCCTGGAATGGAGAGTAGGTCTTACGAGGAAAGGTTGAGGGTGCTAGGCCTTTTCTCATTAGAACGGAGAAGGATGAGGGGCGGCTTGATAGAGGTTTATAAGATGATCAGGGGAATAGATAGAGTAGACAGTCAGAGACTTTTTCCCCAGGTGGAACAAACAATTACAAGGGGGCATAAATTTAAGGTGAATGTGGAAGATATAGGGGGGGGGGGATGTCAGAGGTAGGTTCTTTACCCAGAGAGTAGTGGGGGCATGGAATGCATTGCCTGTGGAAGTAGTTGAGTCGGAAACATTAGGGACCTTCAAGCGGCTACTGGATAGGTACATGGATTACGGTAGAATAATGGAGTGTAGATTAATTTGTTCTTCAGGGCAGCACGGTAGCATGATGGATAGTACAATTGCTTCACAGCTCCAGGGTCCCAGGTTCGATTCCAGCTTGGGTCACTGTCTGTGCGGAGTCTGCACATCCTCCCAGTGTGTGCGTTGGTTTCCTCGGGGTGCTCCGGTTTCCTCCCACAGTCCGAAGATGTGGTTAGGTGGATTGGCCATGATAAATTGCCCTTAAGTGTCCAAAATTGCCCTTAGTGTTGGGTGGGGTTGCTGGGTTATGAGGATAGGGTGGAGGTGTTGACCTTGGGGAGGGTGCTCTTTCCAAGAGCCGGTGCAGACGCGGTGGGCAAAATGGTCTCCTTCTGCACTGTAAATTCTATGATAATCTAAGATTAATCTAGGACTAAGGTACGGCACAACATCGTGGGCCTAAGGGTCTGTTCTGTGCTGTATTTTTCTATGTTCTATGTCCTTCCTTTTCCTGCTTACCTTGTTGATACTTACATGGTCCATGACAACTGGATCCTCCCCCTCAACCCTGGGCAAATGTCCCAAATCCTGGCACCAAGCAGGCAATATAGCCGCCTGGACTCTCACTGTTTGCCATAGAGAACAGTGTCAATACTCCTCACTATACTGTCACCACAGTGCCATTGGCAGTCAGCAATCAATCATGCAGCCCCCACTCTCATCCAAACAAGCTGAAAGAGCCTCAAAACTGTTGGACAATTGCAGAGGCTGACAATTCTGCCCACTGGGTCCCCTTCCAAATCAGAAGACCCTGTCTGAAAAGGTGCGACTGCCTCCTGGTACAAACCATGCAGGGAACCTGCCACCTCCCTGACGTGTCGCAGTATTGCAGATCAGCCTCCAACTCAACGACTCCGAGCCAAAGCTCTTCAAACCACTGACATTTACTGTGGACGCGTCTGAACAAAGAACAAAGAAAATTACAGCACAGGAACAGGCCCTTCGGCCCTCCCAGCCTGGGCCAATCCAGATCCTTTATCTAAACCTGTCGCCTATTTTCCAAGGATCTACTTCCCTCTGTTCCCCAGCCGTTCATATATCTGTCTAGATGCATCTTGAATGATGCTATCGTGCCCGCCTCTACCACCTCCACTGGCAAAGCGTTCCAGGCACTCACCACCCTCTGCGTAAAAACCTTTCCACGCACATCTCCCTTAAACTTTCCCCCTCTCACCCTTGAAATCGTGACCCCTTGTAATTGACATCCCCACTCTTGGAAAAAGCTTGTTGCTATCACCCTGTCCATACCTCAATTTTGTAGACCTCAATCAGGTCCCCCCATAACCTCCGTCTTTCCAACGAAAACTATTCCTAATCTACTCAACCTTTTTTCATAGCTAGCACCCTCCACACCAGGCATCCACATCCTTCAGGTAATGTGGCGACCAGAACTGCACACAGTATTCCAAATGTGGCCTAACGAAAGTCGTATACAACTGTAACATGACCTGCCGACTCTTGTACTCAATACCCTGGATCAAACTGATATCCATGAGCTCCCATATGCTGTAGCCATGTCACATCTGCCCTGCCATCCTGGTATTTCAATTACTTAAAAATAATAAAATAAAATAATTTATTTTGTTAATTTTACCAGATTTCTGTACTTTTTACCAGATTTCTGTACTTTTTAAACCAGATTTCTGTACTTTTTAAACCTCAAGAATACAATAGACTGCAACCACTTGCCAAACAGCTAGCTGCTTTCCCTGAAGTAGAGCAAGAACCAATTTCTACATGGTGATCAAGATAGAAAAAGCAAAGCAGCACCTCCCACCTTGCCTCACCAAACTCCCTCAACTCATCAAAGCCCTCAGCCATTGAGCTTGCACTCCATCATCAGGCGCAAATTTAAATGTTCTGAATCTAAAGGCACTAGCTGAGCCCACTACAGAACAAAATAGTTCAAACTAGTTTCCTTAATTATCTATCTATAGCAGCTGCTCGTGGTTAGCCTCTATTGCCCTGTTTAAATGACAAAATAGTTCGCTGCGATTGGAAGGCACTGGCTGAACAATCCTGAATGTCCTGATACTACGTTAGCAGAAGGTTTTAACACATTCATTTGCAAGGACTCACCTTCTGCGACAAAGTGAATATGTTCAAGGTTTGCATTTTTGTAATTATTCAGGAGCTTGGAGAGCCTATAGTCCCCCATAGCAATGCCTCGGCCAATCAATCCATTTGACAACTAACCAATCAGCACCCTTTACTCCTCCGGTATAAACTGCCGAGATTGTTAAAAATTTTGAATTCTTGCATTTGTCCAGGAGTGTGCAAGATGAAAAGCTTTGCAACACATCTCGCTTTTCAGCAATATTCAAGTTCTATTACCAAGTGACAATATTCTCTCTTAGGTTCTAAATTGTCAATGTTTTGCCTTCCCCCAAACTGCATTTTTTGTTGTTGCAGGGTCTGTGAAATCAGAACAGTTCCATTGTCATGTAAAAATCAAGGGATACCAAAGGTTAGAAATGGCTGCTGATGAACTTCTGGTGGCAGCCGTGTAGTGAGTGGTCACACATTTGATGGTTCCTGCTCAAGGTGAATTTTGTTGGTCCTTCCCCAATTATATGGGGGGGTTTTTTTGAGGCAAAAGGAGTGCAAGTGCCCAGGGAAGGTAATATTCCTCTGGTGAGCCTGGTGTATGGATCAGATGACAAGAAAGGGAGTGCAGCTGGAACAAAGGTTTTTGTGGTGTGCCACAGGTGACGATGGCGGGTTGCCTGCCAAATGGTCGACTGAGCAGTGGTGGAGGTTTTGAACGGATAATTTCAGCAGCAGAGGAAAGAGGCTTTGGAAGACCTAGCTAAGGTGGTGGAGACGCTCAGAGCTGCGATTGAGAGAGCAGAGCAGAGGTTAGATGCTCAGGTACTGCCGATTCAGGAAGTGGAAGTGGCAGAGAGGGAGCAGGGGGAGCGGATGGCCTCGTTGGAGATGGTTTTGGACAGCCAGAAGAGGCTGAGAGAGAAGTTAGAGGACCTTGAGAACCACTCCAGGAAACAGAACAGGAGGATCGTTGGGATGCCAGAAGGCATTGAGGAAGCAGAGACTGCCAAGTATGTAGCAAGGATGCTGGCGAGATTGTTGGGGGGAGGGGGCCTTTGACTGGCCCCTTGAGGTGGATCAGGCTCACAGGGCATTGAGGAGGCAGTCTCAGGTGGGGTAGGGCCGAGGGTGATGTTGGTGTGGCTTAATCGATTCTTGGACAAAGGGAAGTTCTCAAAATGGGCGAGACAGACCAGGAAATGCACTTGGGAAGGGAGTGAGCTGCACTCACTCCCTGGGGGGGAGGGGGGGGGGGGGGAGGCTGGTCACATGACCGAGAAGGTTGAATGGGCAGCTAAAGAGTCATGTGTGTTCATGCATCGAGGAGTCTGAAGGCGGACATGGTGTTTCACCTGAAGTTGGGAGATCAGACGAGACTGAGGAAGGGATGGGTAGGGCAGGTGTTCCACTTGGGGATGGCGGTGTGGGTTAACAACAGGTGGTGTTTGAGGTTCGGAGCATTGTGGTGGATCCGGGGGGCAGAGACGGTATATGATGGTCAGTGGGAAGCTGGAGGGGTTGTCGGTTGTCCTGGTAAAGTCTGTGCCCCAAATTGGAATGACATGGATTTTATGAGGCAGGTGTTGGGGAAGATTCCGGACCTGGACATGCATCGGTTATTTATGGGGGGTGATTTCAATGTGTTCCTGGACCCAGGTCTGGACTGGCCGAGTCCTGAGTCGTTGAGGGTGTCAGCAGTGACCGAGGGGGTTCTGCGGCGGATCCAGGGAGGTTTGGGAGGCCGAGGGCGAAGGATTTTCATACTTCTCCCATGTGCACCAGGTGTATTCCCGGATTGATTTCTTTGTGATGGACAAGGAGCTGTTGGCTGGGATGGCAGTCTCTGGGTATTCAGCAATTGTGGGTTCTGACCATGGGGACGGGGGTGGGGGGGCACTCAAGGCTGTAGTTAGATGGAGTTTATTTTGAGTCAGGCGCACAGGGAGAGGGTAAAGCACGAGGATAGAAGAAGGCTAGTGGATGGAATTTTGAGGGTAGACAAGCTGTACTCAGTTGTGCAGAAGGTGGGGTTGCTGAAGGAGAGGCAGAGGCTCGAGATGGTGTTTGGGTCAGTGCCGACTGGGAAGGCGGTGGGGCAATTGCAGAGGGCCAGAGTACAGGGAGAAAGCGAGTGGGATGCTGGCTCATCAGTTGAGGAAGCAAGCAGCAACAAGGGAGATTGGTCAAGCGATAAGGCGGGTAAGATGTCGATGGACCCTGAGGGGGTGAATGGCGCATTTGAGGTCTTTTATAAGAGGCTCTGAGTCGGAGCCCCAACAAGGGTAGCGGGGATGAGACGGTTCCTGGCTGGGTTGGAGTTTCCCAAGGAGGAGCAGGGTCAGGGCCTGAGGGCAACGATTGGATTGAGTGAGGTGATGGAAGGTATGGGTGCGATGTAGGCAGGAAAGTTCCGGATTGGAAGGGGTTCCCAGTGGAGTTTTCTAAATATTTGGGGGCAGAGCTGGTGAGGCCGTATAATGAGCTGAGGGAGGGGGAGAGAAAAACTCCCCCCACGTTGTCGCAGGCTTCCACCTCCCTGACAGTAAAGTAGGCTATGGACCCAGAGCAGTGTGGGCCATACTGTCCGATATAGTTATTGAATGTTGATGCCACGCTACTGACGAAGGTGCTTCGTTCCAGAAGTTTTTTTTTTAAGGAAAGTCAATGGGCTGATCTCTGGGTTTAAATGGGTGGAAAGGCCCTGCAGGTGGGGGAACCTATTTGGAACAGGGTGGGGAGGGGCTGCTAGCATTACCATTATTAGGCAGCAAATATTGCGATGGTGAGAAAATGGGCTATGGAGGTTGGTCTGGAAGCAGGTGGAGGCAGCTTCCTGTAAAGGAACAAATTTGAGGGCTTTGTTGTTGGCGTCTTTGCCGTTCTCGCCGGCCAGGTACTCGTGAGCCCATGATGTTAAGGATGTGGGGGCAGTGCAGGCAGCACTTTGGGTTGGAGGGTACGTTGTTGTGGGTGCTGATCTGTGAAAACCATACGTTTGTGCCGGCGGGCCCACATGATGGCAAGGTTGAGCAGCTTCTCTGCAGGTGTGGAGGATAGGTGTGGGTGGTGTGCGGGGTAGCCAGTGAATTACGTTCACATGATCTGGGCGTGTCCAAGACGGAGGGGGTTCTGGCAGGGGTTCTCAGACGTGATATCTGAGGTGCTGGTGTGGGGGTGGCGGGTTGCCTGCCAAATGTGGGGGGGGGGGGGGGGGGGGTGCACAGTAGAGGGGTTCGCCCGGAGGTGGAAACCATTCACTGATTTCTTCAAGGAAAATGGAGGGGTCAGCGTGCTGTTCTTCTGATATTTTGTGTGTATTTGTTGAACGATTTAAAAACTTTAAGAAAAAGAATCGGGCAATTGGAGCAAGTGCTTAACACAATTTGTTTATGTAATTTTAATGGAACCCTAATTTGTTCAATTTTTTAAACTACAGATAATCACGAGTTATCAGTACAGAAGGAGGCTCGTAAAGTGGAAATTAGGCTGGTGAAGTCCCATTTCTCAATCTTGATCCTCACAGCCATCAAACTAATGTTCCTCAAAAGACTATTTGATTTGCTTTTGAAACCATCAAATATCTCTGCTTCCACCTGCCTTGTCAGCAGTGAGTTACCAGGTCATTACCACTTGCCGCACAAAAATTGGATCCTCATCCCTCTCCCAAAGCCGGAAATCTATGTTCCCTAAACATGGCGAACGGGAAGACTTTTCCTTTATCTACCTCATCTAAACCTGTCATAATCTTGGACAACACAATAAAAAAAATCTGAAAACAACCTGTATCCAGAACATGTACCTGAACAAGACACCCTTCGTGTTCAAGTGAAGGCAAGCATCCAGCAGAGGGAAGCAAAGCGGAACTGCTGATTGGCTGCTGCGGGGGAAATTTGCATCAGTGCATTACGATCACTGTATCTAGAAGGTGGTTTGTGGAGGAGCTGTTGTCAAGTGACAGTTAAACCCCAAACACTTCAGTGTTTCCCTCCCTACCTCCTCCTCTAACCAATAAGAACAATCACTGTGAGGATCCCAGCCGAGTAAAGATCAAGAGGGAGACACGAGGGCAGGTAGAAGTAGTAAGAAGTTGAACCGTGCCGTCACAACATGCAGGTAAGTGATTGGCTGGTGACTGGTAAGTAGTTTTTCTTTTCCCTGAGGTGTTCTCGTGCGGGGCGCAGTGGTTGCTGAGCGAGTGCTTGCTGAGAAGGGGAGTAAATTTTTAAAAAACTTACTGTTGGGAGTTTCCAGCTGAATCCGGTCAGAGTGAGGACAGAGTGACTGCTGAGTAAATAGTAAAGATTTAAATTGTTTGCGCGGGCCCATAACAACTGATTTTCTGTTCTCGTGCAGGGCGCAGTGGTTGCTGGTCAAGTGTTTTATTTTTACCTGTATTTAAGTTGGGCGGTTCCTAAACCCCGGACAATACACTTGTATAGTCTCCCACCCTTCCACCTCCTCTAACCTAAGAGGCAGAGTGAATAACAGGCAAGCTCTTTTTCTTTTTCTTGTTTTATTTAGAGGGGATGGCAGGGAAAGCAGTGCAATGTTCCTCCTGCAGAATGTTTGAAGTGAGGGACACCGTTAGTGTCCCTGCTGATTTCACCTGTGGGAAGTGCACCCATTTCCAGCTCCTCAGAAACCGCATTAGGGAACTGGAGCTGGATGATCATTCGGGAGGCAGAGGTGGTCAGATAGTAGCTTCGGGGATGTAGTTACTCCGAAGAATCAAGATAGATGGGTTACGGTGAGAGGGGCTGGGAGGAAACAGTCAGTGCAGGGATCCTCTGTGGTCGTTCCCCTCAGTAACAAGTATACCGCTTTGGATACTGTTGAGGAGGACGACCTACAGGGGTAAGCCACGGTGAACGGATCTCCAGCACTGAGTCTGTCCCTGTGGCTCAGAAGGTAAGGAGGGAGAGCAGGAGAGCAATAGTTAGAGGGATAGATAGATGGTTCTGTGGCAACGAAAGAGACTCACGGATGGTGCCAGGGTCCGTGACGTCTCGAACCGTGTATTCAGAATCCTTAAGGGGGAGGGGGAACAGTCACAAGTCGTGGTAACACGTAGATCCCAATGACATAGGTAAGAGAAGGGACGGGGATCTAAAACAGGAATTTAGGGAGCTAGGGTGGAAGCGAAGAGCCAGGACAAACCATGTTGTCATCTCTGGTTTGTTGCCAATGCCACGTGCTAGTGAGGTGAGGAACAGGGAGAGAGTGCAGATAAACACGTGTCTGCAGGGATGATGTAGGAGGGAGGGTTTCAGTTACGTGGATAACTGGAGCACATTCTGGGGAAGGTGGGACCTGCACAGACAGGATGGTTTGCACCTGAACCAGATGGGCACCAATATCCTGGGAGGGACATTTGCTACGACTCTTCTGGGGGGGAGGGGGTTAAACTAATTTGTCAGGGGGATGGGAAAACGAGCTGTAGTCCAGAAGCTTGTTGAGAGTAGTGAGGTACTGAGGAGAGTATCAAGGTCACAGGACTGTACCGGCAGACAGAAAGGTGGGTTGAAGTGTGTCGACTTCAATGCAAGGAGCATCCGGAATAAGGTAGGTGAACTTGGAGCGTGGATTGGTACTTGGGACTACGATGTTGTGACCATTATGGAGACATGGTTAGAACAGGGACAGGAATAGTTGTTGGACGTTGCGGGGTATAGATGTCTCAGTAAGAGTAGGGAAGGTGGTAAAAAAAGAGGTGGAGGAGTAGCATAGTTAATCAAGGATAGTTTAACGGCTGCAGAAATACAGTTCGAAGGGGACTGCCAACTGAGGTAATATGAGCCAAAGTTAGAAATAGGAAAGGAGCGTTCACGTTGTTAGGAGTTTCTATAGGCCCCAAAATAGTAATAGAGATGTGGAGGAAGAAATTGCAAATCAGATTATGGATAGGTGTGGAGGTCTCAGGGTAGTTGTCATGGGTGACTTTAACTTTCCAAATATTGATTGGAACCTCTATAGGTCAAACAGTTCGGCTGGGGCAGTTTTTGTACAGTGTGTGCAGGAGGGTTTCCTGACACAATATGTGGACAGGCCGACAAGAGGTGGGGCCACATTGGATTTGGTACTGGGTAATAAACCGGGCCAAGTGTTAGATTTGTTGGTGGGAGAGCATTTTGGAGGTAGTGACCACAACTCGGTGTCTTTCACTATTGCAATGGAGTGGGATAGGGCCATATGGCAGGGCAAGGTTTATAATTGGCGGAGGGGTAATTATGATGCGATTAGGCAAGAATTAGGGCGCATAAGATGGGAACAGAAACTGTCAGGGAAAGGCACAAATGAAAAGTGGAGCTTGTTCAAGGAACAAGGAACGTGTCCTTGATAGGTATGTCCCTGTCAGGCAGGGAGGAAATGGCTGTCTGAGGGAACCATGGTTCACAAGAGGTTGAATGTCTTGTCAAGAGGAAAAAGGAAGCGTCTGTAAAGATGAGAAAACAAGGTTCAGTTGGGTCGCTTGAGGGTTACAAGGTAGCAAGGAATGAGCTAAAAAAAAGGGCTTAGGAGAGTTCGGAGGGGGCATGAGAAGTCCTTGGTGGGTCAGATAGAGGAAAACCCCAAGGCTTTTTACTCTTATGTGAGAAATAAAAGAATGACTAGGGTGAGGTTAGGGCCGGTCAAGGACATTAGCGGGAACGTGTGCATGGAGTCAGAAGAAATAGGAGAGGAATGAATACTTTTCTTCAGTGTTCACCAAGGAGAGGGGCCATGTTTTTGAGGATGGCTGGAGGAGGTAGATGTTCTGAGGAAGGATTAGCAATTTTGAAAAACCTTAGGGTCGACAAGTCCCCATGGCCAGATGGGATTATATCCAAGGATTCTTTGGGAGGCAAGGGATGAGATTGCAGAGCTTTTAGCTTTGATCTTTGGGTCCTCACTGTCCACAGGGATAGTGCCAGAGGACTGGAGAGTGGCGAATGTTGTACCTCTGTTCAAGAAAGGGAATTGGAATGACCCTGGTAATTATAGGCCAGTTAGTCTTACTTCGGTGATCGGTAAGTTAATGGAAAGGGTCCTGAGGGATAGGATTAATGACCATTTGGAAAGATGCAGCTTAATCCGGGATAGTCAACATGGATTCGTGAAGGGCAAGTCTTGCCTCACAAATTTGATTGAATTCTTTGAGGTGGTAACAAAGTGTGTAGATGAAGGTAGAGCAGTTGATGTCGTATACATGGATCTTAGTAAGGCGTTTGATACGGTTCCCCATGGTCGGCTTATGAAGAAAGTAAGGAGGTGGGGGATAGAGAGAAATTTGGCCAATTGGATAAGTAACTGGTTATCACATAGAAAACAGAGGGTGATGGTGGATGGAACATTTTCAGACTGGAGACTAGTTACCAGCGGAGTACCACAGGGATCAATGCTGGGTCCTCTGCTATTTGCGATTTTTATCAATGACTTGGAGGAGGGGGTTGAAAGGTGGGTCAGTAAATTTGCTGATGACACCAAGATTGGTGGATGAGATGGAGGGCTGTTGTCGGCTGCAAAGAGGCATTGATAGGATGCAGAGCTGGACTGAAAAATGGCAGATGGAGTTCAACCCTGATAAGTGCGGGGTGATTCATTTTGGTAGAAAACATTTGAATGCAGATTACAGGGTCAATGGCAGGGTTCTAAGGAATGTGGAGGAACAGAGAGATCTTGGGGTTCCAGTCCATAGATCTCTGAAGGTTGCCACTCAAGTGGATAGAGCCATGAAGAAGTGTGTTAGCGTTTATTAACAGAGGGCTTGAGTTTAAGAGCCATGGGGTTATGCTGCAACTGTACATGAGCCTGGTGAGACCACATTTGGAGTATTGTGTGTAGTTCAGGTCACCTCACTATAGGAAGGATGTAGAAGCACTGGAAAGGGTGCAAAGGAGATTTACCAGAATGCTGCCTGGTTTGCAGGATAGGTCTTATGAGGAAAGGTTGAGGGAGCTAGGGCTTTTCTCTTTGGAGCGGAGGAGGATGAGAGGCGTTTTAAAAGAGGTTTATAAGATGATGAGGGGAATAGATAAGAGTGAACATTCAGAGACTCTTTCCTCAGGTGGATGTAGCTATTACAAGGGGGCATAACTATTAGATTCAGGGTGGGAGATATAGGAGGGATGTCCAAGGTAGGCTCTTTACTCAGAGAGTGGTTAGGGTGTGGAATGGACTGCCTGCTGTGATAGTGGAGTCGGACACTTTTAGGAACTTTCAAGCGGTTATTAGATAGACACATGGAGCACACCAGAATGACAGGGAGTGGGATAGCTTGATCTTGGTTTCCGACAATGCTCGGCACAACATCGAGGGCTGAAGGGCCTGTTCTGTGTTGTACTGTTCTATGTTCTAACCTCCTTCGCCCCATGGAGAATTTTTTTTAAATTAATTTACGGGATATGGGCATTTCTGGCTAGGTCAGCATTTATTGCCCATTCCTAGTTCCCTTCAGAAGGTGATGGTAAGCTGCCTTCTTGAACCGCTGCAGTGCAAGGTGTAGGTACACCGACAATGCTGTTAGGGGGGGAATTCCAGGGTTTTGAACAAGCGACAACGAAGGAACAGCGATTTATTTCCAGGTTATGATGATCAGCAATTTGGAGGGAAACCTCTGGATGGTGATGTTCCCAGGTATCTGCTACTCATGTGCTTTTAGATGGCCGTGGCTTGGAAGGTGGTGCCTAAATGAATCTTGGTGAGTTCCTGCAGTGCATCTTGTACATGGTACACACTGCTGCTACGTTTCATTGCTGGTGGAGGGAGTGAATGTTTGTGGAAAGCACAGTAAGAAGTCTTACAACACCAGGTTAAAGTCCAACAGGTTTGTTTTGAATCATTAACTTTCGGAGCACTGTTCCTTCCTCAGGTGAATGACGAGGTGGGTTCGAGAAACCTAGATATAGACAAAGTCAAAGATGCAAGTGATATTTTGAATGAGAGTTTGAATGCAGATGAACAGACATTGTGCGACAATCACTAGGCAGGAATGTTCCCTTCCAGTCGGGGAACACTTCAGCAGTCAAGTACATTCAGGCACTGATCTTCGGGCAAGTGTTCTCCAAGGCGGCCTTCAGGACGCGCGACAGCGCAGAATCGTCGAGCAGAAACCTAGAGCCAAGTTCCGCAAACACGAGTACGGCTTCAACCGGAACCTTGGATTCATGTCGCATTCCATTCACCCCACGCTATCTGGCCTGAGCTTGCAAAATCCTACCAACTGTCCTGGCTGGAGACAAATCACACCTCTTTAACCTGTGAATTTCCCCCTCTCCAGTTGCTCCGCCTGGACCTGTAAACACTTAATTACCTGCAAAGACTTGCATTCAAAGTATCATCTTGCATCTTTGACTTTGTCTATATATATGTTTCTGGAACCCACCTCTTCATTCACCCGAGGAAGGAGCAGTACTCCAAAAGCTAATGATTCAAAACAAACCTGTTGAACTTTAACCTGGTGTTGTAAGACTTCTTACTGTGCTCACCCCAGTCCAACATCAGCATCTCCACATCACGTTTGTGGAAAGGGGAGTGTACAAGCATCTTTTTTGTCCTGGAATATTGGAGTGGCACTGAACTAGTCAAGGAGAGTGTTCCACTACACCCCTGTCCTGTGTCTTGTAGATGGTGGACAGGTTTTGGCAGACAGGTTAGTTACTTGACACAGGAATCCTAGCCTTTAAACTGCTCTGGTATCCACCGTATTTATCCAGCTAGTCTAGTTCAGTTTCTGGTCAATGGTATTCCTAGGACCTTGATAATGGGGGGCCCAGCGACGGTAATGCCATTGAATGTCATGGAGCAAATAGCCCCAGGTTCTCCAATCTAACCTTGCAGCTAAAATCACTTAGTTCTAGAACCATTCCGGTAAATCTTGGCTGCATTCTCACAAGGACCTTCACATCCTTCCTGAAATATGGTAACCAGAATTGGATGCAATACTCTAGTTGTGGCCGAGCCAGAGCTTCATAAAAGTTCAGTGATAAGAGCATTTTAAAAGTTTACCTGCTAACAGCAAGTCATTCCTACCTTGAGTTGGCTGAAATATGCTGATATAGGTAGCTGCGACTTGCAATTGTGGGCCTGAAAGGGGGTCAGGGAAAAAGCAGTTCTCATTTGTATGCTTCTGGTGCATTTACAGAAACAACAGTGCTACGCATAAATAAGGGTAATAATAAAGGAATGAAGGCAGAGTTGGCTGGAGTGGACTGGGAAAGGCGTTTAGCAGGGAATATGGTTGAACAGTAATGGCAGACGTTTCTGAAAATAGTTCATGACTAACACCCAAACTATACTCCAGTGAGGATGAAGGATTCTAGGAAGGGGATAAATCAACCATGGTTAACCAAGGAAGTGAAGGATAGTATTAAACTGAAAGAAAAAACTTGGGAGGGCGGAATTCTCGAGCCATTCATTGGCAACGGGATTCTCTGGTCCTGGGTTTTCCACCAGTGTGGAGCGGCTTCAATGGGAATTCCCATTGATAAAAGGTGCAGACAATCCCACCAGCAAACGGTGCGCCGCCTTTCTCCACCGAGGAATACGCGACTGGGAGGCCAGAGAATCGCACCCATCATGTGGCAAAGTTTAATGTTAAGCCAGAGGATTGGGAAAGTTTTAAAAACCAACACAAACAACACACTCCCCAATAGCGGAAGATATACGCTCACAAAATCTCTCACCCGCAAGCAACACCCCACCCAATCTCCACGGGAGACGCTGAGAGCAGCCCAGCATCAAGTCCACAAAATGCGGAGCATGCTCCAAGATAGCAATCACCGAGTACCTCGCCCCAGGGAGAAGAGACCTACCCACTACAAAGTAGTCGATCCGGGAGTAGACCCAATGCATGTGGGGGGGGGGGGGGGGGACGATGACATGGTGGCTCCTTATCCATCAGATATCTAAATCTCCATGGATCTGTCCTCCCATTTGTGCCAAGTACACCAATAACTCCTTTGCTACCCCTGATGTACTTGAGACTCGAGACTCAACCTATCCATATGATTCAGAACGCAATTGAAGTCACCTCCAATAATTAGCTGATGCGAATCCAGATCTGGGATAGAAGCCAGCACCTTATGAATGAATGCCGTCTCGTCCCAGTTTGGTATATACACATTGACCAACACCAATAACATCCCCGCCAACGACCCACTGACTATTGCGTACCTCCGACCTGGGTCTGCTAATATTTTAACTGCAGTAAAAGACGCCGTCTTATTAATCAACACAACGCCCCCCCCCCCTACAGTCAAACCCCAAATGATATACCTGCCCCACCCAGCCCTTGGGCAACTTTGTTTGATCCTAGATTCTCAAATGGGTCTCCTGTATATAAAAAAAAAAATCACACCAGGATCTCCAACACTGGGACCATTTTACTTGGCTGTTTAACCCCCTTACATTCCCCAGACAAGTGATCTCTGACCCTTGGGCCACCCCCGCCCAACCAAGGATCAGCCATCTCCACCCTGTAAGGCAATCCAGCAATGCCTCAGCCTGCACCAGCTCTGGGCTCACCCAGGATGGTAGCTATATCCCCTATAAAGCCAGCACAAAAATAAAGGAACCATCACAGTCAGTAGTCTAGCCCTCCCTCCCCTCCTCCCAGCCCATCCCACAAATCAAACAAACACCATCCCCGTCTCCAATCTCAACCTAAACAGAATTTTTAAAAAAAAGCTCATTACCTCTTTTTAAAAAATAACCACCCCAATGGTAACAAGCTGCAGATATCCCCTTTCTTCCCTCCAGTTAACAAGCTATGCTCCAAGCAGAGTGATCCCCGCACAGAGCAAAAATCAAGACAACTAAACACAAAAACAGCAATCAGCCCCCCTGCCCAAACCAAACTTTAATACAGAATAGAGGAAAATAAAACACTCAACCCCTATCCCCCAAACACTCCAACCAACAAAGCCCCATAAAAACCTCATGCCTACCCCACAGTACAAAAATTGCACGATAAGTACTGATACAGATTAATCTAACAGTGAACAAATGTCTAACTTTAGTCTTATGTCTTGAGCACTTTAGTTCACCCCCAGTCCATGCTTCTTAACGAACTCATTTGCATCGAAGTAATAATCTTGCTCCTTGAAGGTTACCCGAAGACAAGCCGAGTACACTGCACCATGTCTCACATTGCTCTTGTACAGCGAAGCATAGGCCTTATTCGACACTGCATGCCTTCTTGCCAGCTCTGCCTCAATGTCCTGGTATATTCCGATGCCGTGAGTTAAAAACTTAACTACACCTGCCACTGTATGTTTCAATTCAAACAACCCAATACAGTTCAAATGCCACTTATAAATAAAGTTAACAATCAGGGTTACTTGCATCTCTGTGCAAGCCTTTGGAGAGATCCTTTCAGAAACAACCTGAAAATCTTTCTGTCTTGTCAGACTAAAATCCTATGGAAAGTTGCAAAATTGCATCCCAAGCAAAGACATCCTCCCACAAAGATATCCCATGATCTGCTTGGCTAGGACCAAAATACACGCTCAAATTATCTGCACCTACAGGAAACCCCCTAATGATAAACAGTAGTTCATTAGCCATCTTGCGGTAAACAAGTAAATGGTTAAAATCAACTATTAACTCACCTTTACGATCCCTTAATCACAGCTTTAACAACAACAAAATATAAGGCACAACAATTTCCTAAATTTATCAGTTTATCACAGCTGGTATTTTCTATTCTGGAGGAGTGACTGAGTGAGGGGGGTAGAGTGCCGGGGGGGAGGGGGGGGGGGGGGGGGGGGAGGGGAGAGAGTGAGAGAGGAGGAGAAAGTGTCAATTGCTGCCAATCTTATGTCCCAAGTACATATTCATACATGCACACAAGTTTGGTTGTTCATGCGACGTGTCTCCAATTGCCAATATTTCAGAAAATGATTGCATTTTTCAATAACTCGTTGAGCTCGTCTGAAGAGCTGTCGGAGAAGGGGAAAAACAAGGTATTTTGTCCAAACAATTAATCTTTTGAATGGTTCATTTTCTAGTGTGGTACATTTTCTAGTGTGGAATACTGTGGATGCCTCCATATAAAATCTTTAATAAGGCAGGAATGAGGCTGTGTACATATCATCAAGGAAGCTGTTGTCTATGATAGAATTAGGCCATCTTGTAGATTTGAAATCTCTCCAGTCTGTCTTGGAGGAAATTTTTTTAAAATTCCAATATTTGTCATAAACACATCTGCATAGCAATAGTATTTTTTTTTAATAAACAATTTTATTGAGGTATTTTTGGCACTGTAAACACAGTATGTGCAAATATCAACCCAAACCAGAAACATAGTGCAAAAGACCAATCCTCTCTCATAAACAGTACCTGCCTATTTATCCCTCCTATTCTACTCTAATCTAACCCCCTCCCCCCCTCTGATGTTTAATTCCCCGCAAAGAAGTCGATGAATGGTTGCCACCTTCGGGCAAACCCTAATACAGATCCTCTCATGGCGAACTTAATTTTTTCCAGCCCTAAAAAGCTCGACATGTCCGAGAGCCATGCTTCGGTCTTCGGGGGCTTTGAGTCCCTCCATGCCAGCAGTATATGTCGCTGGGCTACCAGGTAAGCAAAGGCCAAGACGTCGGCCTCCCTTTCTTCCTGGACCCCCGGGTCTTCCGAGACCCCAGAAATTGCCACCACTGGACTCATCACCATCCTAGTTTTCAGTACCTGGGACATGACATCCGCAAATCCCTCCCAGTATCACCTAAGTTTTGGACATGCCCAGAACATGTGGATGTGGTTCGCTGGCCCTCCCACACACCTAGCGCACTAGTCCTCCACCCCAAAAAATGTACTCACCCGGGCCACCGTCATGTGGGCCCGGGAACGACCTGGAACTGAATCAAGCTGAGCCTAGCACATGTTGCAGTTGAATTTACCCTACTCAGTGCTTCCACCCATACCCCCTCCTCCATCTCCTCGCCAAGTTCCTCCTCCCACTTGAGCTTCAGTTCCTCTGTCTGGGACTCCTCCCCTTTCACAAGTTCTCGGTAAATATCTGAGACTTTCCCCTCTCCCCAACTCTCCCCGAGAGACTACTCTGTCCTGGATCCCATTTGGTGGGAGGCGTGGGAAGGATGGGACCTGTCTACGTATGAAGTCATGCACTTGCAGATACCAAAAGTAATTCCCTCTTACTAGTCCTAATTTCTCCTCCAAGGCCCTCATGCTCGAGAAGCTGCCCCCTCAAGAACATATTGCCCATTCTTCCCATCCCCGGCCGCCGCCACGCTCGGAATCCACCGTCCATATTCCCAGGGGCGAATCAGTGGTTGTCGCATATTGGAGACCAGACCGATGCTACCACCTCCCCTACATAGCTCCTCCACTGGCCCCAGATCCGCAGGGCTGCCACCACTACCGGGCTGGTGGAGTAGCTGGCCGGCGGGAGCGGTAGGGGGGTCGTGACCAGAGCTGCCAAACTGGTGCCCCTGCAGGAAGCCGCCTCCACGCGCCCGCAAATAGACCCCGTACCCACCATCCAACTCCTTACCACAGCTATGTTGGCCACCTAGTAGTAGTTACTGAGGTTCGGCAGTGCCAGCCCCCCCTCGCTACGGTTCCTCTCAAGCATCGCTTTCTTTACCCGCGGGGACTTCCCCGCCCAGACAAAGCCCATAATAATCTTGTTGACCCTTTTGAAGGAGGACCGCGGGATGAAAATCAGGAGGCACTGAAAAATAAACAGGAATCTTGGGAGGATTGTCATCTTTACTGTCTGCACTCTCCCCGCAAGTGATAGCTTGCAGAGAGGTAGAGGCAGTGGTGGCAATGGATGCCGAGAAGGCCTTTGACCGGGTGGAGTGGGACTGTTTGTGGGAGGTACTTGGAAGGTTTGGGTTCAGGTTGGGCTTTGTTGACTGGGTTAGACTTTTGTACCAGGCCCCAAAAGCCTGGTACATCTCCTAAACCCGCTCTTCATTTGCTCCACCGCCCTAGTCAAATTTAGCTTATGCAGCCTGCCCCAGTCCCGTGCCACCTGTATCCCTAAGTATCGGAAACTTTCTCCGACCATCCTAAATGGCAGCCCCTTCCACCTGTTCTCCCGGCCCCTTGCCTGCACTACAAACATCTCACTCTTAGTCATGTTCAGTTTGTACCCTGAAAACCTGCCAAATTCTCTCAATATTCCGAGTATACTGTCCATCCCAGCCAGCGGGTCCGCTACGTACAGGAGCTGGTCGTCCACGTACAGCGATACCCTGTGCTCTACCCCTCCCCATATCATTCCCTTCCACCCCTCGCAGCTCTCAGGGCAATCGCCAGAGGTTCTATGGCCAGTGCAAACAGCAACGGGGAGAGTGGACATCCCTGCCTGGTCCCCCGGTGTAGTCTAAAGTACTCTGATGTTGTCCTATTCGTCCTCACACTAGCTTTTGGGGCCTGGTACAAAAGTCTAACCCAGTCAACAAAGCCCCACCTGAACCCAAACCTTCCAAGTACCTCCCACAAACAGTCCCACTCCACCCGGTCAAAGGCCTTCTCGGCATCCATTGCCACCACTGCCTCTACCTCTCTGCCCTCTGGGGGCATCATGATCACATTGAGTAGTCTTCTCAAGTTGGCTACCAGCTGTCTGCCTTTAACAAACCCTGTTTGGTCTTCCCCGATCACCTCCGGGACACAGTCCTCAATTCTAAGCGCCAAGACCTTAACCAGGAGCTTGGCGTCGACGTTGATCAGGGAGATAGGTCTGTATGACCCACATGCTTCCAGGTCTTTATCCCGTTTTAATATCAGCAAAAAGGTAGCTTGTGACATCGTCGGGGGTAGAGTCCTTCTGTCCCTCGCCTCGTTAAATACCCTAGTCAGCACCGGCCCCACTATCTTCAAGAACTTTTTATAGAACTCCACTGGGTATCCATCCAGCCCCCGGGAATTTACCCAACTGCATGGCCTTCAAGCCCCCCAGTACTTCCTCAGCTCTGATCGGGGCCCCAATCCGTCTACGAGCCCCCCCCCCCACCTACTTTTGGGAAGGTCAGTCCGTCTATGAAACGCTTCATCTCCTCCGGCTCCCCAGGGGGTTCCCGAGGTATAGAGCTTGCTGTAAAACTCCCGAAACACCTTGTTCAGTCCTGACGGGTCATCCACTCTGTTCCCCATATCGTCCTGCCTGTTTCTCTGGCCGCCTCCTTCCTACCGAGTTGCAGCGCAAGCATTCTAGTAGCTTTCTCCCATAGCAATAGTATTTGAATACAAAATCATCCACGTGTCTGTCTTTCCACAGCCCTCCCATTATTTTTAGCACTGTTCCTAGCTTAGATCAGAAGACGCAGGAGAAGTAGGCCAGTCGGCCCATTAAGTCTGCGCTGCCATTCAATGAGATCATAGTTGATCTGATATAATCCTCAACTCCACTTTCTTGCCTTATTTCCATAGTCCTTAAAAATTTGTGTATCTTAGTCTTGAACGTACTTAACCACCCAGCCTCTACAGCTCTCTGCAGTAAAGAATTCCATGTCACTACCCTCAGAAGAAATTCCTTCTCACCTCTGTATTAGAGGAGCAACTCTTCAATTATGCCCTCTGGTCTTAGATTCTCCAACAAGAGGAAACTATTACGATCACAGACCAGACTCCAACATTTGCTGGGATACAATCATTTTCTTTTTAATTTAGTAAAATTGTGGAAAAGGTACTTTGCTCCAGGAGTGATTGCATGTACAAATAGGGATATGGTGTATCAAAACAAAATTTATTACCAAAGCATTAAACTACCTTAACATCACAGAAATGTAGCTTACAATTAACAGTTAAACAATGCTTAACAATAAAATGAAAACTCCTAATTGATACCTTCTCGATCTCCAATCAATCAAAACCCATTACCGGTCAAAGCCCACTTTTAAATAAAGTTAGGAAACACAAGATTATTTGCGGCTCTGGATAGAAGTTCCTTTGAAAGACTGGAGGGAGAGATATCCTTTCAGTGAAAAACTCTCAGAACCCTGTTGTGCTAATACTGAATCTGAGAGACATAAGAACTAGGAGCAGGAGTAGGCCATCCGACCCTTTGAGCCTACTCCGCCATTCAATTAGATCATGTTTGATCTTTTGTGGACTCAGCTTTCTTTAAAAAAAAACAACTATCTTTATCCTGAAAGCATTTAATGAAGGAGCCTCAACTGCTTCACTGGGCAAGGAATTCCACATATTCACAACCCTTTGGGTGAAGAAGTCCCTCCTAAGCTCAGTCCTAAATCTACTTCCCCTTATTTTGAGGCTATGCCCCCTAATAATATATAATTGCTTATTGTCACGAAGTAGGCTTTAATGAAGTTACTGTGAAAAGCCAATAGTCGCCACATGCCAGCACCTGTTCGGGGAGGCCCATACAGGAATTGAACCCGTGCTGCTGGCCTTGTTCTACATTACAAGCCACCTATTTATCCCACTGTGCTAAACGAGCCCCCTAGTTCTGCTTTCACCCGCCAGTGGAAACAATCTATCTATTCCCTTCGTAATTTTATGTTTCTATATGATCCTCCCGCATCCTTCTAAATTCCAATGAGTACAGTCCCAGTCTACTCAATCTCTCCTCGTAATCCAACCCCCTCATCTCTGGGTTTAACCTAGAGAATTTCCTCTGCACACCCTCCAGCACCAGTACGTCCTTTCTCAGGTAAGGAGACCAAAACTGAACACAATACTCCAGGTGTGGCCTCACTAACACCTTATACAATTGCAGCATAACCTCCCTAGTCTGGAGCCCCAGCCCTCTAGCAATGAAGGGCAAAACTCCATTCACCTTCTTAATTACCTGTTGCACTTGTAAACCAACATTTTGCGACTCATGCAGGAGGACACCCAGGTCCCGCTGCACAGCAGCATGTTTTAATATTTTATCATTTAAATAATAATCCCTTTTGCTGTTATTCCTACCAAAATGGATAACCTCACATCCGTCAACATTGCATTCCATCTGCCTAGAGAGAACTACAAAAGCTGTTGTTCAGCTCACAACTTCCAGAAAACCAATTCAAAATTAACTACTGCAGACCTGGTTCCTCCCACTCAAATCACATTACCTACGCAAGTTTCAATGGGCAGGATTCTCTATCGGCGGGATCTTCCACTTCGTTTGCAGCACACTAACACCTGTGGATTTCCCTATGGCGTGGGGAGGCCTCACGGAAACTCCATTGGCTGGGTGTCAGAACGGAGGATTTCGCTGCCAGTTGGGTTACACCGTGTCAGAAACCGGGTCTGGCGGGATGGTCCGCCCTATATCTCTAATTATCTACTCCTCAGAAATCTTAATCTATTTTGCCTTTCCTTGTAAACATAAGCATGGCTTGAAAGAATTCTCTCACCATTTATGTCATCTTAATTGCACCTTCTGCAATCACAAAGTCTGTTGGTCTTTTAAGTCAGAATTTAAAAAATATATTACTACAGCAGATACATGCATACATACCCTAACCAGGCTTTTGAAACCATTACTGCACCAGATACATATACTACAATATATACACAGATTCCATCTCAGGATCTACACCGTCAAGCCTCTCCCCCTCCCCCTGGACCCTATATGTCTCAACAAGGTCACCCCTCATTCTTATAAACTCCAATGAGTACGGGCCCAATCTACTCACCTCTCCTCAGAAGAAAATCCCTCCAAACACAGGATCAACCCAGTGAATCTTCTCTGGACTTCCTCCTACGCCAGCATATTTTCCTTAGCTAAGGCGACCAAAATGTTTAGGTGTGGCCCATCTAGTGCCTTGTACAGTTTTAGCAGGACAAGGCTAACATTCAATGAGTCTTCCCAATTGCCTGCTGAACTTGTATGTTAGCTTTTTGTGACTTTTGAGGACCCCCAAAATGCTTCTTCTGCAGTTTTCCACAATCTTTCACCACGCGAGTAATATTCAGTTCCTTTATTCTTCCAACCAAAGTGCATAACTTCACATTTCCTGCATTATATTTCATCTGCCAAGCTTTTGTCTAACCTGTCCATATCCCTCTGGAATGTCATCTTCGTCAATTACCTTCCCACCTATTTTTGGATCACCTGAAAACTTGCTGCTACATCCTTTACAATGGACTCTATCATTTTCCCAATGACAGAAGTTAAGCTAACTTGCCTATAGTAACTTTTAATGTCTTTCCTTTTTTTGAATAAAGGTGTTACATTGACAGTCTCCCAATCCTCTGGGACTTTCCTGAATTTAAGGATTCTTGGACGATTACTACCAGTGCATCCACTATCTCAGTAGCTACTTCCATCACTACCCTGGGATGCAACCCATCAGGTCCAGGGTACTTACTGGCCTTTAGTCCCATGAGTTTCTCTCGTACTTTTTTTCCTAGTGATTGTTGTTGTATTTATATCTCCTCCTCCCCCCTCATTTTTTGGAATGTTAGTGTCTTCCGCCATGGAGACTAACACAAAGTATTTGTTCAGCTGCTCTGCTATTTCCTGGTTCCCATGCCTGGATGAGTGCAGCTCCAACAACATAAAAGCAGCATAACACAATCCAGGACAAAGCAGCCTGCTTGATTGTTATCCCTTCCAGAAACATTCAAACCTCCCTCCTCTGACGAACAGTGGCAGCCTCATGTACCATCTACAAGATGGACTATGGTAACTCGCCAAAGTTCCTTGGACAGCACCTTCCAAACCCACGACTGCTACCATCTAGAAGGACAAGAGCAACAGATACCTGGGATCCCCATCACCTAGAGGCCCTCCCAAATCACTCACCACCTGACTTGGAAATATATCGCTGTTCCTTCCCCCTAACAGCACTGTGGGTGTACCTACACTTCAGGGACTATAGCGGTTCAAGAAGGCAGCGTCACCACCACCTTCTGAAGGCAAACCAATGATAGGCAATAAATGCTGGCCTAACCAGCGATGCCCATATCCGGTAAATTAAAAACAAAGTTTCATTCTCTTCAGTTTGGCCTTGCTTCCTTTTCATATAGTTAAATGAGGGCGGCACAGTGGCTAGCATGCTGCCTCATGGCACCAAGGACCCGGGTTTGATCCTGCCCGGGTCACTGTCCATGTGGAGTTTGCACATTCTTCCCGTGCCTGTGTGGTCTCACCCTCACAGCCAAAAGATGTACAAGGTAGGCAGGCTGGTCATGCTAAAATGCCCCTTAATTGGAAAATAAAAAAAAAACTGAAAAAATAATTACAGAAGCTCTTCATGTCCATTTTCTAATATTGTTTGTTAGTTTACCCTCAGTTTTTATGTTGGAATGAGGCGGTCTCACCTCCACACTCTGGGAAGTCCAGGATCCCTTCTCAGGTTACAAACATAACCTGAATGAGAGCAAAATCTTCCCTGTGAATCAATCTGGTTCTTCTTCCTGTTGAGACACCTCCCAATCTTCATCGCCATGGCCTTCTTAATTAAGGTAGATAAACTAAATCATGTTGCCGAACCTCCTCAGTAACGATAAACACCTCCTCCTTGTTTGCTGATGGCACGACTATAGTGGGTCGGATCTTGAAGAATGATGAGTCAGTGTACAGGAGGGAGATAGAGAACCTAGTGGCATGGTGCAATGACAACAATCTCTCCCTGTTGGTTGAAAATATTCCCAAGCAGACCTTTGAATGAGTAAAGAAGCAGTTTATTATATCTGGGAGAACGGCCTTAGACTCCGCAGTCTTTGTCAGCGCACTTTCTTGCTTGAAAAATGGCAGATGGAGTTTAACCCTGATAACTGCGAGGTGATTCATTTTGGTAGGACAAATTTGAATGCGGATTACAGGGTTAATGGCAGGGTTCTGAGGAATGTGGAGGAACAGAGAGATCTTGGGGTTCATGTCCACAGATCTCTGAAGGTTGCCACTCAAGTGGATAGAGCCGTGAAGAAGGCCTATAATGTGCTAGCGTTTATTAACAGGGGGCTTGAGTTTAAGAGCCGTGGGGTTATGCTGCAACTGTACATGACCCTGGTGAGACCACGCTTGGAATATTGTGTGCAGTTCTAGTCACCTCACTATAAGAAGAGATGTGGAAGCACTGGAAAGGGTACAAAGGAGATTCACAAGAGTGCTGCCTGGATCGGAGGGTAGGTCTTCTCTCATTGGAGCGAAGGAGGATGAGAGGTGATTTAATAGAGATTGATAAGATAATGAGAGGGATAGATAGAGTGGACATTCAGAGACTATTTCCTCGGGTGGATATAGCTGTTACAAGGGGGCATAACTATAAGGTTCAGGGTGGGAGATATAGGAGGGAGTCCAAGGTAGGCTCTTTACTCAGAGAGTGGTTAGGGTGTGGAATGGACTGCCTGCTGTAATAGTGGAGTTAGGAACTTTCAAGCGGTTATTGGATAGGCACATGGAGCACACCAGAATGACGGAGTGGGATAGCTTGATCTTGGTTTCGGACAAAGCTCAGCACAACATCGAGGGCCGAAGGGCCTGTTCTGTGTTCTATGTTCTTTAGGCACAGAATCCTCCCGCCCCCAACCACTTGAAAAGTGCCCTCCTGAGGCACAAAGTGTCTTGATTGACAGCCCCAGGGGTCATCTGAGCACTTGAATCAAGGGGAGCAGCATTTAAATGGTCCACAGTTGCTCACAGTCCAGCCAGAAGGGTGGTAGCCAAGACGTCAGCTCCATGATTCACTGAGGGGACCCTCACAGGGATGTTGGGTACCATTGAGAAGAACGACCAACTATCTACCCTCAGACTGCCAGGAGACACTCCAGCAATATCATGAATTGGGCCTGGGAAATGGTGACAGCGCTGGTTAGTGTCAGCAGCCCGAACAAGAGGACAGGAGTGCAGTGTCAGAAGATGTTGAAGGCCGACTGTAGGGGCAGCACAGTGGCATAGTGGTTAGCACTTCTAATCACGGTGCCGAGGTCCCAGGTTCGATCCCGGCTCTGGGTCACTGTCCGTGTGGAGTTTTCACATTCTCACTGTGTTTGCGTGGGTTTCACCCCCACAACCCAAAAATGTGCAGGTAGGTGGATTGGCCACACTAAATTTCCCCTTAATTGGGAAAAATGAATTGGGTACTCTTAAATTAGAAAAAAGAGACAGACTACAACCAGCAAATGCTCCCAGTGTCCTCTAGGCACTTCGCCCTTCCATCACCCCTGAAATGTCACCTGGAACATACAAGGGCCACCTCGAAGTTTTCCAGCACCCAACCCCACAGTACCATCCTCAACCACGCCCCCCCCCCCCCCCCCCCACACCCCTTCCCCTCATTAGAACCCCTCCCTGTTTAAATGCAGTGCCCAAACGCGAGCGAGCGAGAGAGACAGGGACACAGAGTGGCTGACAGGATCCTCAACCAAAAGATCTGGCCTAGCACCACTTCTGACGTGCATCCTGGGAATGCACCGAGACATAGTCAGAGGGTTCACAAGGCTAAGTAATAGTAGAGGCACAGATGAAGTTAGGCACAGACTAGGGTTCTTTATCCATCGCCTTCCCTCCCCCAGTTGTACACCCCAAACTGCACTGTCCCCCAGGCTATGTACAGTGTTGCTTCTTTCGGTGTCTCATCCACCCGCACCCCTTAGGCTTGCCTCCTTCAGTCTCATCTCACCTTTCTCCCTGACCTTGAGAGACCCGCATCCACAGGCTCCCATTCCCTCAAGCTACTTATCAGTTGACCAACTCGGTGCTCATTTTACTTTAACAACGCAGACAGCAGACGGATAGTGCTCCAAGAAAACGTTTCATTGACACAGGCAGCAGGCTTCAGCGTGACAAACACTGCGACCCCACCCCAGAGATGGGCAGTGGGCACAGTCCCCTTAGACTTCCTGCTACGAGGTGGAGAGGGGTGCTCACCTCCTACCTCCCTCCCTCGGATGTCTTGGCGCCTGGCTCCCGCTTTTAATGGAGGAGTAATTTACACCCACATGACATCACGTCTGCTGGGTGGGAAGATTCAATGAGGTCGGAAGATTCAATGTTAATCTTGCTAAGTACATTATAATGCCTTCAAATTGATGCAAATTAGGTTCACTAATCCCCCCAAACAGTCTCACAAGTGGAAGATTGGTTCGAGGACCGCATGGGTTGCTACACGTTCCTTCCGCTGTTGCCGCTTGGCTTCAGTTTGCTCTCAGCGTCGAAAACAGGGTTGTTCAGTTCCAAATGGATGCTTTCTCTCCACTTTGGGTGGCCTTGGGCTGTGGATTCCCAGCTGTCGGTGAGAATGTTGCTCGTTTTCAAGGAATCATGAGGTTTCTGGTGACCACCTGGGGTTCACTCACCATATCAAAGCTGAGCAGAGGGCTTGCTTCAGGAGTCTCTTGTCAGGCATGTGGACAATGTGGTCCACCCACTTGGCTGATTAAGCGTGGTCAATGCTTCCATGTTGGAGATGTCGACCTGAACAAGAACACTGAAGTTGGTGGATTTGCAGAACCTTTCGTGAGGTTTTGAGGTGCCTGCTGTACATTGGCCACATAGGAAGGCTGGTATCGCTCCTGCTCTGCAGGCCATGAGCTTGGTACTGGGTCAGAGATCCTGGTCTTCCCAGGTGGCCAAAATCTGTGCTGGCACCGTAAAAGTGGTGTTGAATCTTGATGTCTGATGACAGTAGGCTCCCAGGGAATGGAAAGTAGTCCACATTGTCCAAGGCCTTGTTGCGGATTTTGATAACCAGTGGACAGTTGCGTGGCGGGGACAGGTTGGTAACGCTACCAATCCCCAAATCATAGAACTTCAGCAACACCAAGAACATAAAATTAAAGTTAGCCGTGCAGAACAATCCATCCCAAAAAGCCCATTTGGTCAAAACACACAAATAAAATACCTTCTTGGCAACAATTCCCTTATAGGGTTCAAAAATCCAGTAATATTACTCAAAGCAAAGAACTGTTGTTACTGTCTTTTAAAAAAATAAATTTAAGAGTAGCCAATTATTTTTCTTTTCTAATTAAGGTGCAATTTAGCATGGCCAATCCACCTAACCAGCACATCTTTGGGTTGTGGGGGCGAAACCCACACGGGTATGGAGAAATTGTGCAAACTCCACACGGACAATGACCCAGGGCGGGGATTTGAACCAGAGTCCTCAGCGCCGCAGTCCCAGTGCTAACCACTGCGCCACATGCCACCCTCCTGTTGTTACTTTCATCAAGGTATACTACATCACTCCTCAAACACTTCGTACCAAACTGCTTTCTGAAAGAGAAAGATTTTTCTAGCTTGAACCCACATCTGCTTCAAATTCACAGCTTTTGCACCTCTTTTACAAACAGCCACCACAATTTTGCTCACCTTCTTTCCTTAAATATATTTCCCCCTTTCCATCTCAAATGCTGTTGTTCTCAAACACTTCTTTGAACTAAACTGCTCCAAAATATAAGAATGTTTAATATTTTCTGATTTTCTATCTACTTTTGGGTCAATAAAATTTAATCATGAAACTGTTATAACTTGTAAAAGTTTGTCACTTCTAAACTCCTCTTTGAAATTCAACAGCTGAAAAGCCAAGTCCCTACTCACTTTATAATGAAATTTTAAATCCAACCTATTTACTTGCAAATCCAAGCCTCACTATAACATCTCATTACAGATGCAGAAATCTAACACCGTTACCCTTTTATCTCTCAGTTCTCACAAATGAGCAGTCTCTGGTAACCTTCCCCAGTTTATGAAATCAGGGACACACCACACATTTACAAAATACTACCAAAATCCCAGAAGCATCAACATTCATTCAGTGATAATGGATAAGTTTCAACAAATTTTACTACCATTTTCTGGGCTGTTGTGAAGAGGCACCGTTTCACGCAAATGGTAATTAATATTTGTAATGATCTGCAGGTTAAGATGGTGTACACAAAAACACTGGAATAATTTCAAAATCAAATAGATGTGTTTAATTTTTAATTTAATTATCAGATCGTAGGTTCCTGTAAAAGGATGTGATATGAATCGGTAGGTTTCCTCAACTATTCTTTACCTTTGGAATCCTCGTGAGACCATGTGAGTAACAACTAGGGCATGCTTCAGTATTGCCTTCCATGTATATATAATGCAAATTGATACAATGATATCTGAAATAGCAGATAATTGAGAGCAGGCAAGTGTGATGATGGATGATGGATCAGCTGGTATTCAAGAGGATAACATTTCTGTTGGTTACAGCAGTTCTTTGTGTAAACTATCTGCACTTTACAAAAAATGGTTTAGCTCCCCACTACATTTCAGCTGCCAATGGGTGCCAGTAGTGTTACCTGCCAATCCAATATGTGCAGGTCTACTGACTCCATCTAGAGGGAACAAAAACAGAATTGTCTTACTCATTTTGTAAGCATCTCTCAGGTTCACTGAGAGATAGTATTAAATTGTGATTAAGGGAGAAGTTCAAATTTACACAAATTGAATGATGTTCATAAAAACTGGAGAATGTGTTTTATGAAACAAAAATAGGAATATTTCACAATATTGAATTTCATGTAATTCTTTAATAACCGGAATGGATGCCCCTTGCATAGATATTCCTCGGGTATCGGATCATGTCATGAATATACAGAATGTAAAATTGTAATTCCCCACAGGCTGTGATTCTCATCCACATGAAGGAATCACAGAGGGAAAAAGAGCTACTCGACCCAGGTCATAAGTCGTTAGGAAACACCCAAATTTCCTCAGTCCTCACCACTTAGGAGTTGAGAGATAGCACATAACAAGATGTGAAGTTGTAAGTGGGTTAAGAGAAAATGTCCACTGCTATTAAAACCATGAATCATACATCATTGAAAACTATAAAGAAACAATGCAATTTTTATACATTTCACACCTACTGCTTGTACACCAAATGTCAGATCATTTGAGAAGCCGGGTAAAGGAGTAGGAAGAAATGGTTCATTATCTGGCAGGCTGTTACTAGTGGGCTACCACAAGGATCATTGCTGGAGACACAGCTGTTTACAATCCATATAAATGATTTGGATGTTGAACCAAATGTAATATTTACAAATTTGCTGATGTCATAAAATTGGGTAGGAATGCAAGTTGTGAGGATGATGCAAGGAGGAGTCAAGGGGACTTTGAAACGCTAAGTGAATGGGAAAAAGCTTGGCAGAATTAATATATGAATAAGTATGGAGTTATGCATTTTGGTGGAAAAAACAGAAAGACGGAGTATTTCTGAAATGGAGAGAGGTGGGATGTGCTGAGACCCTGGGTGTCTTTGTTCATGAGTCTCCAAAACAGCGATGGACAACCTAGGCTAGTGAGTGGCCCTCTTTCATTTCAGTGGGCTGCAAGACTGAAACCAGGCTTGCGTGCTAACCTAAACATATGAATAAGAATAAATACATTTAATACATGCCAAATATTTTGTAACAAGTTATAGAAAATGCTCAATCATTTGTATATTAATAGAACAGTCATTAACTTCAAATGGAAAAAACAAAGTAAAT
The DNA here is from genome assembly GCF_902713615.1 of Scyliorhinus canicula. Lineage (NCBI taxonomy): Eukaryota > Metazoa > Chordata > Chondrichthyes > Carcharhiniformes > Scyliorhinidae > Scyliorhinus > Scyliorhinus canicula. The sequence continues at coordinate 29,219,219 of NC_052146.1, read as the reverse complement.
ATTTACACCTTGGATGTCGAGTGAGCGCACGGCTCTCACAGTCATTGTATTGGGCAATCAGAATGCACCTCATTTTACTTGCCCTTGCTTCAAGTGCATATCCCTTCAGTCATACTGGTAGGAAAAAAAATGTAGATGGATATCAGTGGAATCTGGCAACCCTGCACGTGGGCAACAGTCAATACAATGTCTCGTGAGCCACGTTGTCACAAGGGCATTTGAGTAAAGATGTCTTGCTGCAATTGCATAGAGCTTTGGTGAGACTGCACCTGGAGTAGTGTGTACTTGCTATAGAGGAAGTGCAACAGATGTTCACTAGATTAGTTCATGGAATGGCAGAATTGTATTGGGAGAGATTGAGGAAACTGGGTTGCTGAGTTTTGAAAAATGAGAGTTGATCTCACTGAAACGTACAAATTTCTTACAGGACATGACAGGCTAAATGTGGATAGGACGTTTCGCCTGGCTGGTGAGTAAAGAACCAGGGAACATGGTCTCAGAATAAGGGGCAGGCAGAGATGAGGAATTTCATCACTCGGAGGGTGGTGAATCTTGGAATTATGTACCCCGGAGGGCTGTGGAAGCTCAACACTGAACATCTTTAAGACCAATGAATAATTTCTGACATAAAGGGATATGAGGATTGTGTAAGAAGTGGCATTGAGGTAGATGATCGGCCATGATCTAATTGAATGGCAGAAAGGCTCAACAGGTCAGGAACAGCAATAGGCCACTTAAGCTCCTGTGATCCTAATTCAAGAATGTCACATTAAGGAGGTTGCATAAGTTTTTTCCTTCACAAATGTGAAGTATTGAACTTATAATAGAAAAGGTTGACAAAATGCATAAAATGCACCCATAAATTTAAGTGTCATGGACATGAAGTGCAAGCAGATGCAAAACTGTTGGTTAGCAATAACTGTTGGCTCTCTATTTAAAATACTCGACAAAACTGGGAAATTTATCACGAGAGCACCTACAAAAATCCTAGAATACAATGCAAGAACAACATATTTATTTACTCAGAGGAACATTATCCATACAGGGCATAAACAGCCCTTATAGAAAAATAACAAAGCCTCTTAATCAAGAGCAATGCCACAGGAGATTTGTTAGCATATTTTCCCCAGAACAGGGGGCTTTTCACAGGTAACCTTCATTAAAGCCTACTTGTGACAAGCGATTATTATTATAATATTTTTAAAGAGATGAAAGGTAAAATAGCAACTACAAAGAGAAATTTCAGGTGAATGTACTACTTATTACGATCCTGGACTAGATCCCAAGAGTGGTTAGGATACTGAACAGAAACCTCAATATTTCATTTAACATTGTAAGACTGAGAGGAAAGGATACCTCGCTCCAGGAGTGATTTTACACAAAGTAGGGAAATGGTATATCAAAACAAACCCTATTACTAACACAGCGTTAAAATATCTTTAATATCACACAAGAAAATATGTTACAATTACCCCTTAAATAATGCTAATCAATACAGTCACACAATAACCCTTAACTACTATATTTACTTTCACTCAAACAACATTACTATCTCAGATTACAATCCACTTTTAAAAAGTTACCAGACTCAGGACTAAGGAGCTATCTATACAACTTTTTGAAAAGATAGACCCGTCAGAACAATGCAGAATCTCTGGCTGTACTTCTTCAGAAACCACTTCTCAGTTTGATTTTGATTTATTGCCACGTGTACCGAGGTAAAGTGAAGACTATTGTTCTGCGTACAGTCCAGTCAGATCGTACCATACTTGAAAAAAAACTTGGGACATCTGATAGATGCATAATGTAAATACACTGGGTGAAGCATACGGAGTGTAGTGCTGCACAGTGCATGTTCTCAGACTTTTGTATCTCCTGCCCTGTGGAAGAGGTTGGTTAGAAGAGAGAAAATCCTGGATGTGAGAAAGAGAGAGAGAGAGAAAGAGACACACACACACACACACACACACACACACACACACACACACAGAGTCAATGCATGGGAGGCGCGTTTACGACTCTAGTTTCTTACGGTCTTGTGCCGAGAAGTTGCCATACCAATCTGTGATGCAGCCACAGAGGATGCTTACTGTGGTGCATCCCTAAAATTTGTCAGTGTGGACATGTCGAATTTCCTTAGTTTCCTAAAGAAGTATAGGCATTGTTGTGCTTTCCTTAGTCTAGCGTCGATGCGGGTGGACCAGGACAGATTGTTGTGTGAACCTAGAAATTTGAAGCTGTCAACCATCTCCACCTCGGCACCATTGATGCAGACAGAGGCGTGTACAACACTTCCCTTCCTGAATTCCATAACCGGCCTTAGTTTTGCTGACATTGAGGGAGAGCTTGTTGCACTGTGCCACTAGGTTTTCTATCTCCCTTCTGTACTCTGACTCATCATTGCTTGATATCCGACCCACTACGGTTATGTCATCAGAAAACCTCTAAATGGATTGGGAGCTGAATTTTGCCACGCAGTCGTGTGTGTATATGGGGAGTAGAGGAGGGGGTAAGTACGCAGCCTCATGCGGCCCTGGTGTTAAGGATATAGTGGAGTAGATGTTGTTGTTTATACTTACTGATTGTGGTCTATGATCCAGAAAGTGGAGGATCCAGTTGCAGAGAAAGAAGCCAACTCCTAGGTTGGAGTTTGGATATGAGCTTGACTGGGATTATGGTGTTGAAGGCAGAGCTGTAGTCAATAAATAGGAGTCTGACATAGGAGTTATTGTTGTCAAGATGCTCCAGACACGAGTATAGGGCCAGGGAGTCTACTGTGGACTGGTTCTGGCAGTAAGTGAATTGCAATGGTTCAAGGCATTCTGGGAGTATGGAGTTGATGTGTCTCATGACCAACCACTCGAAGCACTTCATAATGAAAGTTGTCAAGACCACCGGACAGTAGTCGTTGAGGCAAGTTGTCTGGCTCTTTGGCACCGGTATGATCATGGTCTTCTTGAAGCACGTGGGAACCTCGGAAAGGAGTAGGGCGAGGTTGAAGGTATCCGTGAACACACCTGCCAGTTGGTCCCGCAGGATCTGAGAGCATGACCAGGAACTCCATGACCGGTTGCTTTCCCTGGGTTCACTTTAAGGCAGCGATCTGACTTCTGATGCTGTGATGGTAGGTATAGGTGCTCTACCCAGACTAGCTTCAACACCGGAATGTTTCAGCTTGGCTCCTCCCATTAACTACTTCTACTTACGAAACTGAACACACTGTCTCTAATTAACTACTCTGCAGGGAACCCTCTTACTCTAAATAAAAGTCCATTAACCCAAATTTTTACAATGCTTTTTAATTGCATCTGACGCCAAAAGGCACAGCTGTTTTGAGAACCAGGACTTTTAAAAAGGATAACTGAAGCAGTCATACACACACTAACCCAAGCCGTTAATCCTTACTGCACCAAATACATATAATGCAGTAGATCCAAAATTCCTACATTGGTCACATACTTGCCCATACGTTAGCAATGCATAGCATAATTTCAGGGTCAGAATTTTCTTGCAAGGTGATGGAAAGTATAACGTGCACGCTACTGGACAATTTGCATGAAATTGCTGCATTAACTCATTAATTATTCAAGCTTGTCACAAAGTTAGTGCTGGTATTTGATGGCGCAAGGACCCCTTTAATGATGACACATATTGTTAGAATTTACAGTGCAGAAATGGTCATTCGGCCCATCGAGTCTGCACCGGCTCCTGGAAAGAGCACCCTACCAAAGGTTAACACCTCCACCCTATCCCCATAACCCAGTAACCCCATCCAACACTAAGGGCAATTTGGACACTAAGGGCAATTTATCATGTCCAATCCACCTAACTTGCACATCTTTGGACTGTGGGAGGAAACCCACGCACACACAGGGAGGATGTGCAGATTCCGCACAGACAGTGACCCAAGCCGGAATCGAACCTGGGACCCTGGAGCTGTGAAGCGATTGTGCTATCCACCATGCTGCCCCTGCACTGTACTATATATTCCTGCACTGCTATTTTTCCTCCTCTCCTGCTCAGAATGGAGACATTTGAAACTAAATTACTTGAGGTTCAATGTTATATTTCATTTCTCCGATCTCACTTTTCTCTCTAATTCCCTATTTTTTAACCCGATTTAACTACACCACACAATTTTCTTCTCAGTCATTCTCCGTTTCTTTTAGTACACAAGTATTATATGTTAAAGAGATAGACTGTTGGACCTGCTGTTCACCAAGGTCCCAGATGCCCCTTTGTACTTACACACTCAGAAATTTGGAGCAGAAAAAAAACTAACCTCAAGGGCGAGGGAAACGTCTCGCCAATAGGTCATGCCATGAAATACTCCACTCTGAGGTTCAAAACATGGGGCGCGATTCTCCCAGAGGGGGAGAAATCGTAAGGCTGGCGTCAAATCCGGGCGGGTTTGACGCCAGCCTCCCCCTCCCCGACCGGGAAGCGATTCTGGTCCCCGGTCGGGGCTAGCATGCCGCCGCCGTAAACTCCGGCATCGCGGGCTTAACGAATTTCGTTAAGCCCGCTTGCCAGAGTTTGCGCCGGCTGACGTGTCACATGACGTCAGCCGCGCATGCGCGGATTGGAAGACTCCAACCCGCGCATGCGCGGATGACGTCATCGCGCATTTGCGCGAAACCCACGCATGCCCCTCAGCCGCCCCGCGAAGTGATACAGCGGGGCGGCGGAAGGACAAAGAGTGCGCGGGTATCGGGCCCGCTGCCCGTGATTGGTGCCCACCGATCGCGGTGCCAATGGCACCCTTGGCACGGCCGTGGTACTGCCGTGCCAATCGGTGCCATGGTTTTAAAAATCGGCACTTTACGGCCGTTTTTACGAACGGCCAGACCAGGTGTGTTTGCCGTTCGTAAAAACGGCCGTAAAGGGCTTGGAACTCGGCCCATCGGCCAGCTGAGAATCGCTGCTGGCCGTAAAAAAACTGCGGCAGCGATTCATATCGGGAGTTGGGCGTGGGGGGGGGGGGGGGAGAATAGCGGGAGGGCGTCAGACTAGCGTGGCCGTAAAATTTTATGAACCCCGCTATTCTCCGCACCGTCGTGAGTGCGGAGAATTGCGCCCATGGTGTGCAGTACTTGTGTCCCAAGTGTTCATCTGCCATTGCTTTGTTGGTTACTTTAATGAAGGAAGCAACTGGTTTAGCATTATTGAGATAATTTTAGTAACTGGTCAGGTAAAACTTCCTTAGTTCACTGACCACAATCAGAACAGTTCTGGCCCATTAAACTAGCATTAGTAATCCTGGGATGAGATTTGGAAGCAAAAGAATTAAATGTTATGCCTTAAATCCATCCATTAATAGCTCCTCCAAATGATATTCCACAGTTATCAGCTAATTTCAGCTAATCTTCCTGCTTGAAAGGTCTACCCGAGGTTTGTAAACCACATGGGTACATGTGGAATCATACAATAATACGTTAATACTTTCAAGAGGGGAAGGTAAATGGAAGAAAATTGGTGAAACAAAAAGGGGAGAAAGGGTACTGAAAAACGTATTTCAGATTCAAGGCAAAGTTAATAAACAGTCTCAGATTTCTAATTTCTTGCTTTTTGTGGTATTGCAATTCTGCACTGCACAGCAACAAAAACAGAGGAAACAGGATGGATCCACCCAGTCATGTTCCACTACACCTAAATCCAATCTGCAAATTTATTTTAGGTTTGTTTACATACAAAGCCTCATCTTAATAAGCAAACTTCTGAATTTGCTTTTTTTTTCCTCGCTTTTTAAACCTTGCTCAATATTGAATTAGAGAAAATCATCAACTAATTGCCTACACCACACTTATCCGTTCTTGTACAGCAAAACAATTCTGTATGTAAATACCTAAAATCCAGACTTACTGCAGTAATTACCTCTACAGGAAAATAGATAAGAAATGCCATACTGATCTACGGGTTAACCACAGTCTGCCAACATCAAAAATCTGTCAAGAAACTTGAAGCATTTACAACTCCATTGTAGACTTAACATTGCGTCATTGGCTAAAGTTTACAAAATATTGATGATTGTGGTTGGTGCTTAGGGTTACATCTGTCGGATAAATTACATATATGCAATGATACGCCTTTTAAAAAAACAAAATCCTTACGTTCAACGTGATCGATAACATGTTATTCCCTTCACAATGCAAATGTCTGTCATGTGAGAGTACCTTTGAGAAATTAGTGTTTAAGAAAAGTACCTTTAAGAAATGGGTGTTTATCAGTGATGTCAGAATGTGGATGGAGCTGGGCTGTCTCAGCTTTTTTACTTTCATTTTAGGCTGTTTGCTGCAGGGTGAGTTTTAGTTTCGTTTTCAGAGCTGGATAGCTGCAGTCACAGCCAGAAGGTGTACGAGTCTCTCTCTGTAATCTAAAGACTGTAAATCGATCCTTTGGTGATTTAAAACTAATAACTTCTCCCAGTAGTGACTTTATCCTGATGTGTTTCTTTTAAAAGTTAGTCTTTGGGGTTATATTTGAATTAATCATTGCTAAGATGTTCACTGTATGTTTTAAAAAGGTTAACTTGAGGTCATAGAATAAACATTGTTTGCTTTCAAAAATACCTTTCCATTTCTGCTGTACAACACTGTAGAGTGGGCCATGTGCTCCCCATACCATAATCTATTAAATGTTGTGGGTCAGGTGAGCTCCATGATACACTATCCTGGCTACTATCCTGGCCCATAACTGTCTCCAACAACTTGACAGAAGGGGAAAAAAGTGGAGAAAGTAGATGGAAGAATGCAGGAATAGTGATTGGAAGTACAGAGGGTTGTATTTAGGTAGCTTTAAGCAGAAAGGGGGATTTTAGAAAAAAGTGTTGCAGAGGACAGGTCTTCCTGTACTCACTGAAAGATTAACGACAAGTAATCCAGCATTAGAGAAGGAGGTTAGATTTTATTTGTGGAGAAGGTTGCTTAGATAGACTAGGGAAGGAAAGGCTGGTTTTGGACATAGCAGAGGACGTTTAAAGAGTTGACATGTACAACAACAGGTATGATGGATTTAGGGGTGTTCTGTAGAAAAGAATGTAGATAAAGGATTTCTATAAAAGTTGCAATTTGTGTAGACTTTTGAGAAATTAATATGAATTACAAATTTTGGTAAGCAGTGGAAGAGGCATAGTATAGTAGGCAAACAATGCACAGAAGGGAAGTTCTGTTTACGTTTGGGATTAAAACAGCAAGTTTTCACCCTTTCAGATTAAAGGGCTGGTGTGGCAAACTAGGGAAATTGATGATGGCGAAGCCAGGAAATTGGTGTGGTGGGAGTTAAAGACACTGGCTTCAGTGTCAAGACAAATTAAATTTTAAACTTGCATCAGCCAGGATTGCAGCAAGAGTCTCATGCTTGATAGTGGAGGTAGGAAGGTATAATTGACTGTCAATTGCACAAGAGAACCCAGCAAGGCAGTCTGGGCAACACAGAGGGATCACACCCAGCAAAGAAGCAAAAACCTTGGCCGGGATTCTCCCAGAATCGACAGGACGGCCCGTACCGGCGCCAAAGAGCGGTGTGAACCACTCCGGCGTCGGGACGCCCGGAAGTTGCAGAATCCTCCACACTTGCCGGCGCTGGATGGGTTGGCGGAGCTCCAACCGGCGCCAAAGGGCCTCCGCGTGTCACGCGCAGGACCACCAGCATGTTCTGTTGCATGCGCAGAACCACTGGCGTGTTTCCTGCACATGGGGTTTCTTCTCCGCGCCGGCCATGACGGAGCCTTACACAGGCCGGCGTGGAGGGAAAGAGTGCCCCCACGGCACAGTCCCCCCGCAGATCGTGGCCCCGATCATGGGCTCGGCAACTGTGGGGGGCCCCCGGAGGTCTCCCATGAGCTGCCCTCCAAGCCAGGTCCTGCCGGTATGGACCAGGTCTAATCCTTGCCGGCGGGACTGGCTGGAAACGGGCAGCTGCTCGGCCCATCGGAGCCCGAAGAATTGCCGGGAAGGGGGGGGGGGCGCGGCCAACGGCCCCCGACCAGCGCAGCACGATCCCCGCACCCATCCGAAATCTGGCGCCGGAGAATTTGGCAGCTGGCATCGGAGCGGGATTCACTCCGCTGCCGCCGCCTGCCGCACCCCCCCCCCCCCCCCCCCCCCCCCGCGAAGGGTCGGAAAGTCCCGCCCCGGACAGTCATCTCAGGCAGTGAAAGGGCCGAATTAGTTTTCACCTGCAAGATTACACTTCTTCTCTAAAGAGGCTTGGCTAGAATTTCTTATTAAAAGGCAGAAACTTCCAACCATTATGCTCTTCAGGGAACAGAGACATCTCTCATGCCAACAATGCTTTTTGTTTTAAAGGATTGGTTAAGAACAAATGACATTGCTTGCTACTCTATTAAGTGCAATGTTTCAAATTATCTTGTTGTGTGTATTTGTCTGAGAATTTGAAGGATTGGGTATTTTGCTGTATTTACATTTTGAATGTTGTATAGAATCAGAGAAAAGTTACAGCACAGAAGGAGACCATTTAGCCCATCGTGTCTATGCCAGCCCGACGACACCCGGGTGCCCTTTCTAATCCGCCTCCCACCTTCCTGCATCCGGTCCATAGCCCTGTAGCGCAGAACAGATCCAGGTACCTTTACAAAAAAAAAGTTCAGGATATCTGCCTCCACCACCAACTCAGGCAGCGAATTCCAGACTCCAACTACCCTCTGCATAAATTTGGCCTATATAAACGTTTATCCTTTCTTTAAGCTCACTAAAAAGCCTGCTCATCTCTATTTCGGAAAGTCACAAATGTTCAAAAGGTTTAAAACACCTTTTCAAAAAACATTTTCATGGTCAGCCAAGTAGGTGAGAAACAAAAAAAAAGAGAAAGGTACTCCTACCACCTCCTCCCATCCATAATACTTCTGATTTGTGTTAAAAGTCACAAGATATTGTAAACAACTTGTGGGTCATTTGGTTATCTTGGTTTGCAATTCCCCACGGCGATTGTAACAGGAGAGAAGATCCAAAAAGTTTTAAATCATACATGCTTCATTCGACTTTCTTTTGGGATTGAGATCCAAAACTGTTACATTAGAGGTTACTCATTTAATCTCTTTATTTTATTATGTTTAATTATTAGCTTATGCCTACAATAGTGTGGACTGCTAAGTCATTCGACACTAGCTTATGCCTGCAATAGTGGGCTGACAACCAAGGCAATCTAATTCTGCAATGACCTGATAAGAAGGGCTAGTAGAGAGTCATTCTCTAGCTGACTTACTAACACATCTGCAATGTTCTGACTAATTGCTGAGTCATTCGTAGCTGACAAACTGACCATTAACTATTGATGATGTGGAGATGCCGGCGTTGGACTGGGGTGAGCACAGTAAGAAGTCTTACAACACCAGGTTAAAGTCCAACAGGTTTGTTTCAAACACGAGCTTTCGGAGCACGGCTCCTCACCTGAAGAAGGAGCCGTGCTCCGAAAGCTCGTGTTTGAAACAAACCAATTAACTATTGAGACACCTGTTATCCTTGTAACTGTGAACAAGGAGTTGCAGCATTAGATAATGAATGGTTTCAGAGGAATGTGATTGGAAGCCAATTGTTGCTAGGGGAGCCTAATTGGTCGTGTATTTAACACCCCAAGCTAATTAGGAACTAACCCATGTACATGTATAAAAGAGGCTATAAAAGGTGACCACGAGCACTGCGGAGTGCCTGGCTTTCTCCCAAAAGCTTTCGTCAATAAATTGACTTGACTCAACTCTTTGGTGTAGATCCAAAAAGTTTTAAATCACACATGTTTCATTCCTTCATTTGATTTTGTTTTGGGATTGAGATCCAAAACCAAGAGAATTATGGTGCCGAATGTTTTTTTCTGTGTTTGATAATTCAAAATTAAGCACAAGCAGAAATGCAAGTTTAATATTACTGTAAAGCAACATTAAAATGGGGCATTTCAAAGAGCTTATTCATGATATGAGAGTGTTAAAACTGTATTGGCAACACTCAATTAAGCAGCACCACATCAATTCAGAATGCAATTTAACGGCATGGATGCTATTCGCGGACGTGCAAGAGTTGCTTGGCAGTAGAGAACTTGAATATTGTTCAAAAGAGAGGCATATGACCAAAGCTTTTCATCTTGTGCTCATCAGAACAAATGCAAGAATGCCAAATTTCAAACTGTCTTCTCTATCTTGCCTGGGGGGTGGTGATCCTCAGGATAAATCACCACCAGTCAGCTCTCCCGCTCAACGGAGAAAGCAGCCTATGGTCATTTGGGAGAATGGCGACTCTACTTACTAACAACCAATTTAAGATAATCAGTAGTTTGTAACATGGCTCAATTATATTTGCCGGAATTGACATACATTCACAGGGTTCAGTTTTCTGCAAACAAATAAAACATGTTGAAGCCTTTCCCTCCTGTGAATTATTATAAAAAATTAGAGTCCACTTCAGAATGAATTTGAATTGTGGGATGAAATGGGAGGATTCTCTCCCACGTGATGTTAATTTTTCTGTTGAAAATTGAATCTAACGCCTTAACAATAATGATGGGACTTTCTCAGCTCTGACCCCACATGTTGGCAACACACCCAGTGACAGAGGCGGTCTCCTAATTAGCCACCTCTGCATCCGTTGGCCAATTAAGGACAGTGGGTAGGTTCCTGAGGCTGCTGCACATTCAATCATCTTGAGGTGCCTTCGGAAGAGGCACTTACCTTTTAAATTAAACGTAGCCACAGCCGGCAGGCCACCTTGTAGAGAAGAAACCCTTCTACAGGGGGATCTTCAGCGACAACTATGATCCACTGATCTCTGTGCATCTGATTGGCCCCGAGCTAGCTGCTGGTAAGCTGCCTCCATGCATTTGCCTGAACAGGAAACCCTAGCATCTACAATCTTTTCAGAACTAGGCTACCACTGACTGCCTGGCATTGGCAGCAGATAGCCAGTGCCTTTGATGACCTGTCCCCAGCAAAATAGAAGCTAATTTGTCATTGTTTCAACCGGGAAGAATGTATTAAATGATCCATTTCTCGGTAATCAAGCAGAGCAAAGATGGAACTCTTGAGGAAGCAATGGCTATAACATAATTAAGGTCAGTGTACAGTTAGCAAAAGAAAAATGTCAACATCAAAGGGATTTTACCGGAAAAAATAATTAGTGAGGCAAAAAAGAAAAAAGGGATTTTAAGCTTAAATGGAAATAAAAAGTGGAAAATAAGACTAGTGTAGCAACAATAGATTTTTTAAACTAAAAGATTGAAAGAGTTCAAGTCAAATATATTCCATCAAGGTAAAAAGGGAGTGTATAATAAGATGGCTGGGATTCCATAATTGAAGTATCGGTAGGAGATGATGGGATTAACTTTCATCACCGAGAAGGGAAACAGGAGTATTTATTTTCAGGTCAGTAACCAGTCCCCATCAAGAAATTTATTAAAGTTAAGATTTTCATTTGGGGCATCCCTTAATTGGCGTGGAGATGGCTCTTCTCGGAGCCAGTGGGGCAGGAACATCTGGGATTTTCACACTGACAAACCTACAGGTATTTCCAGCATTATCTTTATTTATTTCACCACATACTATAGAAAGTTATGAATAGTATTTTAGGCTTACAGAAAAATATTTTTCTGCCGTACTTGCCGCACAAAATCTACGTGGGTTCAAATAGTTTTGAAGGATGTTCAGTATTCTGAAGGTCAAGTTGTTTCACATGAGAAGGTCAGGGAATCTCAAAGCAGTTCAAAATGGATGCAAGCCAACTGCTCGGCCATTAACAAAATTCTATTCATAACAACAAACTGGAAGAATGCATCCAATCAAATGGTCAAAACTAACAATCCAATTTATAGGACATGAATATAAACCAATAAAAAGACAAAGAAGTTAATTTCTGGAAAAAGTCAAAGTTAGTTGAAAATTAACTGAATGATACTTCAAACTGTCACAAAGTTTTCCTTTCCAAAAAAGGTTTTTTACAATAACTGCAGTACTACCTACTGTCATGTGAGAGTACCTTTAAGAAATGGGTGTTTAAGAAATGTACCCTTAAGAAATGGGTGTTTATCAGAGATGTCAGAGTGTGGGTGGAGCTGGGCTGTCTGTTGGCTTTTTACTTTCGTTTTAGGCCGTTTGCTGCAGGGTGTGTTTTAGTTTCGTTTTCAGAGCTTGATAGCTGCAGTCACAGCCAGAAGGTGTAAGAGTCTCTCTCTCTGTAATCTAAAGAATGTAAATCAATCCTTTGGTGATTTAAAACTAATAACTGCTCTCAGTAGTGACTTTAACCTGTTGTGCTTCTGTGAAAAGTTATTTTTTAAGTCTTATGGATGTTAAAAGGACAGCGTAAGGATTACTTAGTGTTGTATTCTTTGGGGGTTGTATTTGATTTAATGGTTCCTAAGATGTTCACTATGTTTTAAAAAAGGTTAACTCGAGTTCAGAGAATAAACATTGTTTTGCTTTAAAACATACTTTTCCATTTCTGCTGTACCACACCTGTAGAGTGGGTTGTGTGCTCCCCATACCACAATCTATTAAAATTTGTGGGTCAGGTGAACTCCATGATACACTTTGGGGTTCTTTGAACCCTGGCCCATAACACTACCATTAAACTTATTTTTCCACAAGAGAATCGGATGTCAAATTCTACATGATCTTGCCTAGTTTTTATTTGCACTTTGTTAGTAATGTGCTTCGTTTGAACCTGGAAACTAATGGTCGATGACTTTATTTAGTATTGTATATGGGATTTTTTAAATGAGGATTTTCACCTTCATGGCTCTTGCATGCAAGTCTTTGCCATTCATTGATGACACTTAACATGAACAATTTCCTGGGTGTTTATATCTTTAAGCAGCTTGCTCTGTCTCAGTTCAAATTGCAATATTTCCAGTCAGTTGAAAGCAGCACAAACATATTTTGAAATAAAAAGGGGCATTTCCTTGTGACAACATCAGAGATCTCTGAAAACATCCCTTTGGCATTCTGACCAATTAATTTCTCCTGTTTGTCTTCAAAATTCACTGACAAATCGGACACTGGAGATGCATCAATAGATTGGAAACAGGCCAATGTTCATTGTTACTATGCATTGGTTGATCTTCCTTACTAACAGCATTGTGGGTGCAACTACATCACATGGACTGCAATGGTTAAGAAGTCAGTTCACCACAATCTGCTAAAGGGCAATGAGGGCGGGATGGACAATAAACGCTGGTCTGACCAGCGAAGCCCACATCCCAAGAATGATTTTTTTTATATAAAGTGTTCAATATAAAGTTACCAAGACTCTTAGGCCTCTAGGAGATAAATGTTGGCTAGTACTTTCTAAATAGTGGTAGGGGGTCTTTTACATCCATACTAGAGCGCAAACAGGAACTCAATTTAATGCCACATCTCCCCAATGTTGCATTATGGTATCAGCCCGAATTATGGATTTGAATTTTAGGAGTCCAGAGCCAGGACCGAATGCCGGTCCTGAGACTGTGCAAACGACTATGTTATACCAATAGTAATTATGAGGCCACTGCCATGATGACCATCAAATTAAGGACATCAGCCCGCTTCTTAGAGCTGCCGATCCAGTCAGTGGGATGACAGTTTGGCAACACCACAGCCAGAGCTAGTCGCTGTTGAGGCTGGAGGGAGAAGCAAGGGCTCCTTCACCTCAAAAGATTGGTAATTTTTAAAAAAAGAAACATCTAAGGGCCACGCCCCAGCGACTGGAGGGGTGAACTCTCCAGCATTGGGAGAGGTGGAGGGCAGTTGCTTGAGTCAAGAGAGCCCCTCTAATGATCATAGCGCAACGAAAACCCAGGCTTCCCACCCCTCCGTGAAATTACTGCGAGGCAGTCTCGATAGACACGCTGTAGGAGCCCAATCTGTTGCTGGCAATATGTTAGCACATGGTCATTAATAGGCTATGTAAATAAATTAATTGGCTACACACCTCCAGCTAACAGGCAGTCCCACTTCTGGGAATATCCTATTACATCAGGAAGACACCAGGCTTCCCAATGCATTCCACTGTTAAGCCCTTTTGCTTCCCAGTTCATCTCTAGAGGACTGTTAAAAGACAGCTCTATTTGCTCAAATATCTGGAATGAAGTTGAATCCACAACCTACTGACCTAGGAGAGTGTTATCACTGAAGTAAAGACAACCAAGATGCTTCTGGCTTTCCCTCAACAAGTTATCCATGTAATTACTTACTCTTTAATCATATCTCCCTACACTGCAGAAGGAGGCCTTCAGCCACATACACAATTAAAGTGTGTGTGTGTGTGTAAGGGGGGGGGGGGGGGGGGGGGGGGGGGGGGGGGGGGGGGGGGGGGGGGGGGGGGGGGGGGGGGGGGGGGGGAGAGAAGAGAGAGAGAGAACGCTCCACTTCCCCCCCCTGCGCAAAAAAAAAAGACCAGGACACACACGCCGAGCCAGAGGGTGGCGGAATGTAAATAGGGGAAATTAAGGCCAGGACAAGACAAATCTTTCTGAATAATACAGTAAATAAACAAGGCCAATGTACATAAACTGATTATAAATTTTGAAAATGCCAATAAACGAATGAAAAATAAGAATTGAACCTGGGTCCCTGAAATGGTGAGGCAGCTGTGCTAACCACTGTGCCATAGTCTTTCCAATACGAACAGAAAATGGTCAACTTTATGGCTGTTATTACATCCTGGAAAGCAATTTTAACAAAGACTTGTGTCTTCTAGTCGAAGCATCAGTTCAACATCTTTCTCCGGCAGTTTCTTTTTTCCAATAATGGGGCATGTCCCCACTCCAGCGTCAAAGTGCAGGTGTTTCACTCTGGACTATCCTGAAGAAAGTCCAGAGTGATTCTCCAATTTGCAGCAGGCTAGCAGGGCCCCGGAATACTCCTCGCAGCTCTGCCTGCGAATACGGGGCCCTGCACTATCGGTCGGGAATCCGTGCATGCGCATGGCAGCGGCCTTTGGCAACCGCCCCGCGCGGCATGGCGGACTCACACCGCGGAAATATAGGCTACCCCAAGTCAGCGCGCCCGCAGATTGGTGGCCTCCGATCGCCAGCCTGGCCATCCACGAGGCCCCCTCCTGGTGAAGGTTCTCCACCCCCCCCCCCCCCCCCCCCCCCCCCCCCCCCGGTCCCCAGCAGGGTGGCTGCAGACTGACTCCCCAGCCACCTCTGACCGTTCCCGATAGACAAAACGTGGTTAGAACCACACGTCGGGAACTCGGCCAATTGTCGTCGGAGAATCGCTGGGCGGGGGCCTCTGTCAATGGCCCCTTTACTGCACTGCGTAGAGCGCGATTCTCTGGGGAAGGAGAATCGCAGGAGTGGCGTCGCCCGGTTTCAGTGTCAATGCCCATTCTCCGCCCCCGAGCCTCTCGCGATTTTGGTGCGGAGGCTCGGTGAATTGGGCCCAGTGTATCTGTATTATAAAACATCTGAATGATCACAAAATTGTAATAAAATGTTAGGGTAAAAATGACTCTACTCACCACTTGACATTAATCCTCATTCTTCAAACCATCAGAAACCTCTGAACTAAAATTATATTTTTCCAATATATTGTATATTCATATGAAATAGCTGACTATTATCTAAAGTAAAAGTGAATCAAAGACCAGAGAATATACTACACTTTGATGAATTGTAACTTACCTCAAATAGTTTCCTGCAGAAGCACAATATCAACCAACCATCTTAAATTCCCAATTACATTTAGAACCAAAATACTTTACTACAATATATTTCTAGCTGTGAAATGGAAAGCGACTTATAGGTACACACTGCAACCAGTAAATATTACATTATGTTTTTAATTCTTTGCAAGGAAGAGTTACAATAGGCAGCACGGTAGCACAAGTGGATAGCACTGTGGCTTCACAGCGCCAGTGTCCCAGGTTTGATTCCCTGCTAGGTCACTATCTGTGCTAAGTCTGCACGTTCTCCCAGTGTCTGAGTGGGTTTCCTCTGGGTGCTCCGGTTTCCTCCCACAGTCCAAAGATGTTCAGTGCAGGTTAGGTGGATTGGCCATGATAAATTGCCCGTAGTGACCAAAAAGGTTAGGAGGGATTATTGGGGATAGGATTACAGGGATAGGATGGAAGTGAGGGCTTAAGTGGGTCAGTGCAGACCCGATGAGCCGAATGGCCTCCTCCTGCACTGTATGTTCTATATTCTATATAATATGAATTGCTACCTTGTGCAGAAAAATATTGTATTTAATACATTTCATACCTTATAGATGCAGCATTGACACAATCTTGAGTGTTGCCAAATCATTTTGACATTTCACAGTCCGCTTCACCAAATGCACGAGACAAAGAACTGGGGAGGAAAAACAAACAATAATTAAAAACTATTGACAATATTAAATCTCTGGCGCAAACTATTGATCAATAAATGCAAACAATTTATTCACCAAGTTTAAATATTTCCAAACCTGGAATGAAAACAGGCTTGTTTACATTCCAGAAATTGAGCAGAATTAATGAAGTATTATTGACCTGTAACATTAACTCTCAAGTGGAATTATCCCAAAATTGCATGGAAGTGTTGATCAGGTGAGAAATTGAGAGAGACACCTGCTGGCTTCACAGATGCCTTTCTCGCCTGATTAAACAGCACGCTGTGCAATTTCAAAGCGCTAGCCGGGGGGGGGGGGGGGGGGGGGGTGTGTGACATTTTTAAAGGGTGCCCCAATCTCAAAGTTAAATTTTAGCACCCCCACCCCTCCCAAACAGACAATGGGAACACCACTACCACCCCATGCCACTCAAAGATTTGAGGGTAATGCAGCTGTAAATATGCACCCTCCGTTTCTCTCTCCATACATGCTACCTCATAGAACATAGAACATAGAACAGTACAGCACAGAACAGGCCCTTCGGCCCTCGATGTTGTGCCGAGCAATGATCACCCTACTTTAACCCGTATACCCAACAATCCCCCCATTAACCTTACACTACGGGCAATTTAGCATGGCCAATCCACCTAACCCGCACATCTTTGGACTGTGGGAGGAAACCGGAGCACCCGGAGAAAACCCACGCACACACGGGGAGGACGTGCAGACTCCACACAGACAGTGACCCAGCCGGGAATCGAACCTGGGACCCTGGAGCTGTGAAGCATTGATGCTAACCACCATGCTACCGTGAGGCCCCTATACTACCGTGAGGCCCACTTGGAGTATTTCCAGCATTTCTGTTTTAGGTCAGTTTTCCAGCCACAGCAGTATTTTATTTTTTTACCCTGATAGGATCTTATCGTCATGGTCTATAGCGTAGTGAATTACAAATTAGAACGAACTGTCCATTTTACAGATCAAATGGCGGGGATCAATCTGGACTATGGATGCAATTTCAGTCATCCTACTTCAAAAAAAAAGTATGCTTTACAAAGCACAGAGAAAAGTAACCATCATGACCCAAGGGGACTAAATCAGCTAGTTCACATTAGGTACCAAGCATAAGATTAAATACAAGTGTAACACTGCTCAATTAAAAATAAACTTATCCCAACTCTACCCACACACACACACACACCCCTATCCCAGAGTCTCTCACACAGAGACACACACATACACAACGAACACTACTTGACTTGAATAACAAAGTAAGGAGGGAACAAAGTCTAGAGTAAGAATGCAACATTCCTTTCACAAATTCTGTCTCTTCTGCCCCCTCCCAACAATCAATTTGTTTTTTTTTATCCCACTTTTCCACTGAAAAACTTTTAAAAATCATTTTGTTATCTACATCTCCATAATTCTAGTGTTTAAGTAAATAAGCTAGGTGGCAGTGAGGTTAGTGTTGGATGCCTGTTATGCTTGTGGAATATTAGCCTTTTCTTAATATTCTATGTTCGTAAAATCATTCAACGAACAGGCAATTCAGCGCATGTTCCACACGCCCATTCAAGCCTCCTCCCATCTTCATTCAACATGAGCAACATAACCCTCTATTTCTTTCCCTCTCATATGCTTATCTAGTCTCGCCTTAAAACAAAATCTATGGCATTAACCTCAATTACTTCCTGTGGTAGTTAATTCCACATCCTCACCAGTCAGAGCTAAATTACGATGTGGTGTACAAAATATGGAAACTCATTTTTTGTTTGAAAATAAGTTTAGGTTTAAAGAAAAGGGGATTGATGGTTGGTATGTCAATTGCATTAACAGGTTAAGGGTATTCATTAAGTTTCCTCTTCTGGGGCAATTTAGAATGAGAGGTCATAGTTTTAGGATAAAGGGCAGATTGTTTTTGTTTTTTCCCAATTAAGGGGCAATTTGGGTGGCCAATCGACCTACCCTGCACATCTTTGGGTTGTGGGGGTGAGACCCACACAGACACAGGTAGAATGTGCAAACTCCACATGGACAATGACCCAGGTCCTCAGCATCGGGAGGCAGCAGTGCTAACTATTGCGCCACCATGCTGCCCCAGGGGTAGAAGATTTTAAACAGATGAGGAGAAATCTCTCAACAGGTAGTAAATCTGTGGAATTCACTATCCCAGAGTGCGGTGGAGGTCAGGACATTTAGTGAATGAGGAGATGGAAAGATTAATTAGTAATGGGTTTAAGATTTATGGAGAACAGACAAGAAAAAGTGGAGTTGAGGCAGAGATGAGATCAGCCATGATCATTATTTTTTTTTTTTATAAAGAGAAATACAGCACGGAACAGGCTCTTCGGCCCATGATGTTGTGCCGAACTTTTGTCCTAGGTAAATCATAGAATTTTGGACACTAAGGGCAATTTATCATGGCCAATCCACCCAACCTGCATATCTTTGGACTGTGGGAGGAAACCGGAGCACCCGGAGGAAACCCACGCACACACGGGGAGGATGTGCAGACTCCAGACAGACAGTGACCCAAGCCGAAATCGAACCTGGGACCCTGGAGCTGTGAAGCAACTGTGCTATCCACAATGCTACCGTGCTGCCCCTTAAGAACAAATTAATCTACACTCCATTATTCTACCATAATCCATGTACCTATCCAATAGCCGCTTGAAGGTCCCTAAAGTTTCTGACTCAACTACTTCCACAGGCAGTGCATTCCATGCCCCCACTACTCTCTGGGTAAAGAACCTACCTCTGACATTCCCCCTATATCTTCCACCATTTATCTTAAATTTATGTCCCCTTGTAATGGTTTGTTCCACCTGGGGAAAAAAAGTCTTTGACTGTCTACTCTATCTATTCCCCTGATCATCTTATAAACCTCTATCAAGTCGCCCCTCATCCTTCTCCGTTCTAATGAGAAAAGGCCTAGCACCCTCAACCTTTCCTCGTAAGACCTACTCTCCATTCCAGGCAACATCCTGGTAAATCTCCTTTGCATCTTTTCCAAAGCTTCCACATTATTGAATGGCAGGGCAGACCCGAGCAGCCTACTCCTTTGTGCTCCTAGTTATGTTCCAGATGGTGGCGGCCGAGGGTTAGGAAGGTGCTGCAAAGGAGCCTTGACGAGTTCCTTCGGTGCATCTTGTCGTTGGTACACACTGCTGCCATCGTTCATTTATGGCAGAGGGAGAGAATATTTGTGGAAGCTCCAGCTTTGTCCTGGTTGGTGGAGCTTCTCTAGTATTGTTGGAGTGAGCTGCAAACATCCAGGTAAGTGTGTGTGCCTTGTAGATGGTGGACAGGCTTTGGGGAGTCAGAAGGTGAGTTAATAGCTGCAGATTCATAGCCCCTGACCTGCTCTTATAGCCACAGTATTTATATGGCTTGTCCAGTTTAGTTGCAGTTAAATGTTAAATTCCCAGTCCTGATTTTTCTGTAGCCATGGCTCAGTAGTCCCTGCCACATCTGGTTCCTCACAATTATTGCCTCCAGTTCGCCAGTTTATTATGGACACTATGCACGGTTTACCTCCCCGTTAATTTTTACACATCTTTTTACAATCTTGTTTGTTTCCTAGTTATTTTGTCCTTCCTTAGATTATACCTTTAACCCATACCCTCCTTTCCCTATGTTTATTTTAGCCTTGTTTCATTTCTTGTAGAACGTAGATCTCTCCCCACACATCATACCCCCTCCATCTCACTAGTTTAAGGTTCTTGCCAATTCCCTACTTACCCTTTTCCACTAGAACGTAGCCCCAATTAAATCAGATTAGTGTGCTAAGAGTTTCACCTTCCTTATAGGATTGCAGTATCCATTCCATCTGGCTGTGGCCAGGGTTACTTATCAGTTTTTCTTGTGAAAAGGAGGTCAAGAAGATCATTAGAAGAGGGAATCAAATTTCTCTCAATCTCTCCCTCCCATGAATTTCAAATATATCCCATCATAACGTGACCAAAATATCACATTCCACCAGATTTTAAAATGTATTAACGGGATGTGGGTGCCATTGGTAAAATCAGTATTTTGCCTTTCCTGTTTGCTCGCAAACAAACAGCTTATTTCAAATTGCTATCTTCCTAACTTTGTTTCAACGAGGTAGGTTGGGTGCAAATAAGTTCACCCAACAATTTGAAACTCGTCTAATGTTTAGTTCAAACTTAGTCCCGAGCAGCAGCAACATTATTTCCTCCATTTGGCTCCACAGAATGTTTCTTGGAGGACAGATAAGGAAATAAAATAGTTTGACTATATATATCAGAGAATTTACAGTGCAGAAGGAGGCCATTCAGCCCATCGAGTCTGCACCGGCTCTTGGAAAGAGCACCCTACCCAAGGTCAACACCTCCACCCTATCCCAATAACCCAGTAACCCCACCCAAAGTATTTTTTTTTTAAAATCTTCAAGATCTGATGCTTCAATATACTTTCTTCCCAATAAATTGAAATTGTACAGACAGGTTTAATTGCAAAATCTAGGTAAAAGCCTCACAAAATACATGCACACACGTTTTGTATTTTTAAAAACACTTAAAAACATAACATAATTGTGTCACCCTTATGTTTAATGAAGGACTATTCTTTTCAAGAAACAATGATTATCTCAAACAGTCACATGAGATATGGCAGAAGTACAAACATATTGACAGTAGCTTTATGCTAAACTACACAATAACCGAACAAAGGATGTCACTGCATTCAGTGATATCAATCACTTTTGTCAGGGTCTCGACACCAGTGGCGGAATTCTCCATCGGCCGATGCCAAAATCACAAAGCGCAATTGAGTGGAGAATCGGTACAGACTCCAAAAATTGCAGTGGGCACCGATTTGACGCCAAATCGCAATTCTCTGACGCCTCGACAGTGGCGTCAAATGTATTCCGGAACTCACGTACAGTAAATGGTGTTTGCATATCACTAGTGGGCCTCCGCGGTTCTCCACCTCGATGGGCCGAATCCCCGATGGCGTGGTTTACTTGTGCTTTTAAAAATCGCGAAACAGGCGCTGTGGCTGAGAGAGAGGACGTAGGACACAGAGGCGAGACTGTGGACTGCCGGGCCGGACACTGGTCGGGCCGGCTGGAGTGGCGGCCATACCAGGGTCGGTTTGGGTGGTTGGGGGGGGGGGGGGGGGGGGGGGCGCGCCCGAAGTGACCCCCCCACGGAACTGGGGCAGATCCGGACACTGACCGCCATTGCTGCGCACCCCACTGACCATCCATCTTGGCCCCTGGTTCTGCAGAGTGACACCAGCCCTTCGGCTGCCCCCCCGCCCCCCAACCATCTAACCAGCTGCCACCCACCGGAAAGGCATCAGACGGCCCATCCAGGACAATGCCCAGAGTAGCCCCGATGGGGGGCACAAGGCGGGGGCCACGGAGCAACCCGCTGGCAAGGGCAGCGGCAGCTGACAGTTCCCCTGGCAGCAATGAAGGGCACCAGGGCCAGAGACCCCCACGGGGGCGAGCACCGACAGGTCCAAGGATGCAAAGACAGGGTGCCATGCAGAGCCAAAACCCGCAGTGTCAACTGGGGCCATGTAGCCTGGTGGACACAGGGGTATGCACCATGCTACCATATGAGATTTTCACCCCCTGCAGGCAATGGATATTGCAATTCAACCAGCAATGATGGCCTTCCCGCTAATTGGCGTAGCCCTGGGGGATGCATTGTGGCTATATGAGCTGGCGCTGCTCGAGGAGGGGTGGGGGAAGCTGCAGCAGCGGCGCCTTCCCATGAGGAACAGGAGGCTGCCGCTCAGGATTGGGGGCCGGCTGCCCAACAGTTCAAGGAGGAGGAGGTGCTGCAAAGGAGGTGCTGCAAAGGAGGTGCTGCATCAGGACCTGTGTGTACCGGTAGCACCAGTCATTCTAGGACCTGCTGAACTAGGCATGCCGAAGACTCCGAGCAGGGAGACAGTATGACATATCTGCCAAATCAGGGTGTACCTGGCCCTGCGGGGTAACGGGGGACGACATCCGTTTCCAGTGACCATGAAGGTGACAGTCGCCCTGAACGTTTTAATGCCACGGGGTCTTTCCAGGCTAACATCAGTCAGCTAGTGAAGAGAGGTGAGGTGGAGGGAGGGGCTACTTGCGAGCAGGTTTCAATGGGCCTAAGATGTGAAGGGAGGGGGGGAAAGAGTCCGATGTTAACAATGGATAGGGGCGGGTCAGGCTCATTGGACAGGGCCCGCTGTTATGTTGATGGCGGATAAGGGGAGGGGGGGAACGGGGACTTAAGAGACCCCTGGTCAGGGTAATTACATGGAACGCAAGGGGGTTGGGAGGTCCAGTCAAGAGTTCAAGGATGCTGCCACATCTGAAAGGTTTGAAGGACGATTTGACGATGCTGCACTCACTTGAGGGTGAAGGATCTGGTGAGTCTCAGGAAGGGCTGGGTTAGTCAGGTGTTTCATTCGGGATTTAATGGCAGGGCTCAAACGTTAGCAAAAAACAGTACAGTTCCAGATGGATGAGGTGGTTGTGGGCCAGGGGGGCAGATATCTGGTAGTGACAGGGGCATTGGACGGGAGGCTGGTGGCATGTAACCCAAGAAAAGACAACTAAGAAATGTACACCAGGATGAAAAGACGATTGAAAGACGAGCAGAGCCAGAGTTTATGAAAATGCAGCTGCTCATAGAATTTAGTGCAGAATGAGGTCATTCGGCCCATTGAATCTGGACCGGCCTTTGGAAAGAGCACCCTACCCAAGCCTACATCTTGTAACCCAGTAACCCCACCCAGCCTTTGTGGACACGAAGGGTAAATTAGCTTGGTCAATCCACCTAACGTGCACATTTTGGCACTGTGGGAGGAAACTGGAGCACCCGGAGGAAACCCACGCAGGCACAGGGAGAACATGCAGACTCCACACGGACAGTGATCCAAGTCAGCAATTGAACTTGGGACCCTGGAGCTGTGAAGCAACTGTGATAACCACTATGCTACTGTGCTGCCCATCATGTGACCCCCCCCCCCCCCCATTCAAAACCTTTTTAAAAAAATCTTAGTTTTTTTTTTAATAAACAATTTTATTGAGGTAGTTTTTGGCTTTGTGAACAGTTACAGACAACAACAGAAAGAAAGCAAAAAAGGCAAAAAATGTGCAAACATCCACGTACATTCAATACTTCAATCGTAACATACTGCACAAGCCTGCTCCTCTCCCACCGGTACTACCCCCCAATTTATCCCTCCTACTGTACTCTTACACCCCCCCCCCCCCCTTCCCCCAACATCCCCTGCTGATGTTCACTCTCCCGCAAGGAAGTCAATAAATGGTTGCCACCTTCGGGCGAACCCCTGTACAGATCCCCTCAAGGCAAACTTAATTTTTTCCATACCCAGGAAACTTGACATGTCCGCAAGCCACAACTCCGTCTTCGGGGGCTTTGAGCCCCTCCATGCCAATAGTATTCGTCGCCAGGCTATCAGGGATGCAAAGGCCAAAACATCGGCCTCTTTCTCCCCCTGGATTCCTGGGTCTTCCGAAACCCCAAAAATTGCCACCCCTGGACCCATCGCCACCCTTGTTTTTAGCACCTGGGACATGACACCCGCAAATCCCTCCCAGTACCCCCTAAGCTTAGGGCATGCCCAAAACATGTGAACGTGGTTCGCTGGTCCTCCTGCGCACCTAGCGCATTTGTCCTCTATCCCAAAGAATTTGCTCATTCGAGCCACTGTCATGTGGGCCCGGTGAACGACCTTAAATTGAATCAGGCCGAGCCAGGCACATGTTGCGGTCGAATTTACCCTACTCGGGGCTTCTGCCCACAGCCCATCCTCCATTTCCCCGCCTAGCTCCTCCTCCCATTTAAGTTTCAGTTCCTCCGTCTGGGACCCTTCCTCCCTCATGAGCACCTTATAAATACCCGAGACTCTACCCTCCCCTTCTTCCCCCCTAGAGACTATTCTGTCTTGGATCCCCATTGGTGGGAGGCGTGGGAAGGATGGGACCTGTCTACGGGCAAAGTCCCGCAACTGTAGGTACCCAAAATCATTTCCCCTTACCAGACCAAATTTCTCCTCCAAGCTCCTCAAACTCGCAAAGCTCCCTTTCAAGAACATATCGTCCACGCTTCCCACCCCCGCCCGCCGCCATGCTCGAAACCCCCCATCCATATTCCCGGGGGCAAACCGATGGTTGTCGCAGATTGACGCCCAAACCGACGCCCCCATCTCCCCTACATGCCTCCTCCACTGGCCCCATATCCGCAGGGTCACCACCACTACCGGGCTGGTGGAGTACATGGCCGGCGGCAGCGGCAGAGGAGCCGTGACCAGGCCCATTCAAAACCTTTTAAGAGACATACCTGTTCACTTTGGCGATCACTCTCGAACCAGTGTGATTGGTCACTTAAGAAACTCAGTGGTCATTGGTTCTGTAGGTCCTTGTGTGGTTGATGAGCCTGATCCTGGAACTGCATCTCTGACTGAACGCTTGGCAGGTGTTTCCTGGAGGTGGGATTGGTCCTTGGACTGGAGATCATTGGTGTTCCTTTCTCTGGTTCCTTTGCCGGACCTCCCCTTGCTGGAGGATGTTCTCAAAGAAGGTTCCCTTCAATCAAGAGGTTCCTCAAAGTAGGTGCCTTCTCAGCAAGGATCTCCCAAGCATTGACGTCCATGTTGCATTTCTTGAGGTAAGCCTTCACGGTGTCTTTGAAGCACCTCCTTTGCCCTCCTCTCATTTGTGAGCCTTCCTTGAGCTAGGCAAAGATTTGTTTTGGCAGTCAGGACTGACATCCCAAGCACGTGGCCAGCCCAGCAGAGATGGTTTGGATGATCATAGAATAGATGCTGGTGCACTTGGCTCCTTCAAGGATGTCGATTTTAGTACGCGTGTCCTCCCAGTGATGCAGAGAATCTATCTCAGACAGCTTTGATGCTACCTCTCCAGGGCCTCAAGGTGGCAGCTGTACATCGTCCAGGTTTCTGAGCCGTATAGAGGAGTTGGGAGGACGACTACCATGGGGACATCCCCAGTTGTCTTGCCACTGGAACTAGGCGCTCTGTGAAGGACAGCGTGTCTGCTGATATGCAACAGTATTCCCATGCGATACCAGTTAGTGGCACAGTCACAAAAGATCCAGTTTTTTTTAGAAGTCTCCTCAAAAGCTCTCAAACAAGTACAATTAGTGCAAACATTCAATGTAATAAATTCTCTCGGGGGTGGGTGGCCATGACCAATTGTGGAGGTGGGACTGTTTCTAACACAATGTTTTCAAAGCAAGTGCAAAAGATCATGGAAATTTGATTTGCACTATATGCAATTCGTGCTTAAAATTCTGCTATCTTTTGTGCGAGTTGTACAGATATCAGGGGAATTGCACCAACACAAAGCACAGTTTAATGTAAACTCCAGGCCAATGTGTGTTTTGTTTTTTGAAGAAACACGGAAATAACACCCCTGTATTAGCATGCAAACAAGAATGCAGTATAACCTTTCATGTCAAAAATGGAACTTCTAGCAATGCATCACTTCTTAGCAGCGCATTGGAGTATCAGTCTCTGGAATGAGGCTTGAACCTATGACCTTCTGACTCAGAGAAGCTACTCAGTCCAAGTCAATAATAACAATACAAGTGACAGAAGAAGCTCAACTTTTGTCACGAACCCCACTGATGTTTGATGCGAGGGCATCCCAAACCCAGAAGGGAAGCTGTTCTTAGCTATTTATTTTAGCAATTTGGAAAAAAATGAGAAAAGAAACAAAACTCGGTGAGCAAAAAGTTTTGTCGTCAATTATTTAAATAGAATGTTTATTAAAGTTTAAAACACAAGGCACAGTAACAATTGACAAGCAACTACAATAATGGTTACCCAGACACTGTTTAAATCACCCCCCATCTAAATCTATCTACTTTCCTCATTTGAGAATACACCTATCCCAAAACAACATTCCATAGTATTAAAGCCGATGAGCCAAATCCATCAAATAATTACCACATTGGATTTTGGGAAGCCTTTCTTCTAATGGCCTGAAACAGACAGACTTCTGTTGGACAGAATCTTACAAAAATGGCAAAGTGTCAGGCTCAGACTGAAAACTGGTGTGTAACTTTCCAGGTGCAGACCAGTTTTATCTTCAACTATTCTGCGGTATGGCATAGTAGCGCAGTGGTTAGCATTGTTGTTTCACAATGCCAGGGTCCCAGGTTCGATTTCCAGTTTGGGTCACTGTCTGTGGGAAGTCTGCACGGGTTTCCTCCGGGTGCTCCAGTTTCCTCCAACAAGTCCCGAAAGATGTGCTTGTTAGGTGAATTGGACATTCTGAATTCTCCTTCAGTGTACCCAAACAGGCGCTGGAGTGTGGTGACTAGGGGATTTTCACTAACTTCATTGCAGTGTTATTGTAAGCCTACATGTGATAGTAATAAAGATTATTGGGCCACTGAGGGAAAAAAGTGGACGTGGTTTACATCATCTCTCCGACTGGACAGGCCTCATAGGGCAGTGCCAACCTGTGCCAGGAAGGAGTCAGGCATGTCCATCTTCTCTCTTCCTGCACAAAATTCTGATTCAGATCTCCTTTGCGGCTGGGTGTGGCTATGATCTAGGTCTCCAGTCTCCACTTTGCTTATCAAAGTATTTTTCACCCTAATAGACTACTCTGCACCTCATTCATCAGTTCAGCAAAAAAACTCCATCTGTTTCTTTTTATCCAGTTATTCATTTCATTCTAACTTCCTAACACTTCCCAAAACAAGAGGTATGATCTCATTATGTCTGTAGCACCTTGCATAAAAAGGCAGCCTTCATAGAACAGTTGTTAGGAATCAGACATCTGACAATTTCAAGCTTGCTGATAAAATACTGAAGAAAATAGCCCACCAGAATCTGATGGGAAAGATCCAATAAGTCACTGTTGCATTTGAGCTCTGTGTCAAGCACTAGAGTGACTTACATTGTAGGTTAAGTATGTTCCAAGACACCAAAGCAAATGGCTGATGTGGAAAGGGGTGTTGTCCTGATCGATCAACCAGATAGTGAACCACACTGTTGCGCATTCTACCTCTTTACTGATGTTTAAAATTAGTTCAAGAATTCTAACTGACATGGAAAAATGTGTTATATCAAGTGGACGCTACAACTACAGCTGGTATAATTGCAAAAGAGGGAACTAAAATAATATTAGCCTAATTTGCAACACCAAAACCCAAATAACATACCTCAATTCTTAGGGACTGCTAATAGTGATTCCTACTTTAAATGTGATGACCAGCATTTGTCAATGATCAAAAAGTTATATAAAGAGAGGAAGGGTCAATAATTTATGTGGCATGTGTCAGCCCCAACCAAATTCTGCAGCAAGCCAGGAGATGGCACCGTTGAAAATTCTGCCTGGGTTTCCTCAATGCCATGGTTTTATACATTTCCATTTGAATCAAGTTCTAACATCAAGACCCAGAATCTGCTATCGTAATAAAGGTAAAAATATCAGTGTTCATAATCGTTACTGCACAAAACTATCAGCAACTTCTGCTATCTGTGCAATTGCAGATAAAGAACAATCCAGACATTCTGTAACTGATCCCCTGATGCGATATTGGCAGATGCAATTAGCACAGAATTAGTGATTGGGCAAAAGCTTTAATATTTTTATCCAAGTCAAACTTTGTCAAAATGTGCAGGGTCATTCCCTCCATTCTATGATCAAAGTTCCATAAACTCATTATTGCAACTTGCTTAACCCCACGTGCATGTCCCAATCTTTACTTCGCTGTCAATTATGTGATTAAAGTTAATAATACTGGGTGCATTTTACTTCTTGGATTGTTGTCTATGGGAATTCAATATAATTGGCTGCTCAGCCTGCGTGCTGACTTCACTGTTCCTGGGTGTCAGTGATCTCCTATAGATGGTGTCAGAATGAAATTAGCATAACGGACAAAATCAATGACAGCGAGCCTGGTAAATCGTTTTGCGCAGCAACAACCAAACCTTTAATAAGGGGAAGTAGATTTAGGACTGAGTTTAGGAGGAACTTCTTCACCCAAAGGGTTGTGAATCTATGGAATTCCTTGCCCAGTGAAGCAGTTGAGGCTCCTTCATTAAATGTTTTTAAGGTAAAGATAGATAGTTTTTTTGAAGAATAAAGGGATTAAGGGTTATGGTGTTCGGGCCGGAAAGTGGAGCTGAGTCCACAAAAGATCAGCCATGATCTCATTGAATGGCGGAGCAGGCTCGAGAGGCCAGATGGCCTACTCCTGCTCCTAATTGTTATGTTCTTATGTTCTTTACTGCTGACTGCAAAATCCAACTGGAAAATGTCCATGGTTTAGAGGCACAAAAAGGCAAAAAACAAAATAGAGACGTGGGATATTTAGGAGGAGTGTATATAACCTTGACCATAAAGGACAAAAAGGTTGGGGGGGGGGGGGGGGGGGGGGTGGGGAAGAGCGGGAATAGGAAGGAAATTCGCAAGTGTGGGAATAGGCTGAAGGCAAAGTGAAGGGAAGATGTAAAAGACCAGAGTCAGGGAAATCAAGAATTTGCCAGAAGTGCGTGGCAAGGGCTGTAATAATAGAGAATGTTAGGCAGAAGTAGGCAGTGTTTGTGTTGGAGAAGAAAAATCGTTTGGGGTAGAATATGATGCTGAAGCAGTGAACAGTCTGGTTTAGCAGCAGGCAGGAAGGGGATGAAGTTTTTAAACAGGGTTGAAGAGGATAGATTTAGTGTTCCAAGCTGGAGAAAACTGCAGCATATTTGAAAAGTGGACATTGAACAAGCAGTCAGAGATTAGCATGGAGGCAGTGGAAGCATTGAGGCTAAACAGGCTAACACAATGTTTGTGCACAATGTTCCTTAGGGATGAGGTGTACTTGAGGAAGAGAAGGAGCCAGGATGTACTCTTGGGGGACTAAACATGTAGCAGGGATGGAAAGAGAAGCCAATGTTATGGATGCTATGGCAACTACTGGCAAGAGTCAGATCAAGCTAGGTCAATCCCACCTGAATGGAGGATAGGATTTGGAGGAGGACAAGTCACCAGTTGCAAAGACTGTGGAGAGAAAGGACTAATCCACAATGGTGAAAAAGGTAGAGGGGATATTATTTGTACTTTGGTTTGGGCTATTTCAGTTCTGTGGGAAAAGCAGAAACTGGATTAGATAAATTGTGGAAGCGTTTGGCAAGAACATACTCAATGACTATCAGTGGCATACTAGCACAGCTGCCTCACAGCGCCAGGGACCCGGGTTTGATTCCAGCCTTGGGTGACTGTGTGTGGAGTTTGCATATTCTCTTCGTACCTGCGTGGGTTTCCTCCAGGTGCTTCAGTTTCCTCCCACAGTCCAAAGATGTGCAGGTTAGGTGGATTGGCCATGATAAATTGCCCCTTAGGTGTCCTAATATGTGATGGTTAGGTGGGGCTACAGTAATAGGGCGAAGGAGTGGACCTAGGTAGGGTGCTCTTTCGGAGGGTCAGTGCAGATTCATTGGGCCGAATGGCCTCTCTCCGCACTGTATCAATTTTATGCCATCGACCCCACACATGCAAACACCGTTGACCAGTATGAATCTAACTATAGGTTTTACCCTTTGAGGCACTGAAACATCATTTCCAATGTTTACCAATATAAATATGCATTACCTTCAAATTACCTTTGTTTTAAAAAAAACACATCTGACATAAGAGGCTATATTAGAAGGACTCAGCTTCATGAAAATTAGAAAAGCCGATAGAGACGGTTGTATTCATACACTGTAACTCACTCTGTTCAGTGGTGGGAAAGAGATTTGACTGACAAGTAGCGTTAGGCATGGACAAGATTCATGCCAAATTCTCAAAAGTAATTGCTAAGAACAGGTAGGGAATGCCAGAATGCCTCTGTTTGAGGCATGAAAACTCAGAGAGAGACACACAGAGATCATACAGTGCAGAAGGAGGAAATTGGGCCAATCAAGTCTGCACCAACCCACTTTAAGCCCTCACTTCCACCATACCGCCCAAACCCAATAACCCCTCCCGACCTTTTTTTTGGACACCAAGGGCAATTTAGCATGTGCAATCCACCTAATCTGCACGTCTTTGGACTGTGGGAGGAAACTGGAGCACCTGGAGGAAACCCACGCAGACATGGGGAGAACGTGCAGACTCCGCACAAACAGTGACCCAGCGGGGAAATCAAACCTGGGACCCTGGCGCTGTGAAGCCACAGTGCTAACCACTGTACTACTGTGCTGCCCGAAAGACACAGAATTTACCATGCGGAGGGAAGTCATTTGGCCCATCGAGTCTGCACTGACCCTTGGAAAGACCATCCTCCTTAAGCCCACACTTCCACCCTTGCCCTGTAACCCCATCTAACCTTTTTTTGGACACTTCGGGGCAAGTTAGCATGGCCATCCACCTAACCTACACATGTTTGGACTGCGTGAGGAAACCAGAGCACTCCGAGGAAACCCAGGCAGACACGGGGAGAACGTGCAGACTCCGCACAGACAGTGACCGAAGCCAAGAATCGAACCTAGGACCCTGGAGCGGTGAAGCCACAGTGCTAACCACTGTGCTACAGTGCCACAGACCAGGTCCTTCGGCCCTCGATGTTGTGATGAGCATTGCCCGAAACCAAGATCAGGCTATCCCACTCCCTGTCATTCTGGTGTGCTCCATGTGCCTATCCAATACCCTTGAAAGTTCCTAAAGTGTCCGAATCCACCATCACAGCAGGCAGTCTACTCCACACCCTAACCACTCCCTGAGTAAAGAACCTACCTCGGACATCCCTCCTATATCTCCCACCCTGAACCTTATAGTTATGCCCCCTTGTAACAGCTACATCCACCCGAGGAAATAAGTCTCTGAACGTCCACTCTATCTATCCGCCTCATCATCATATAAACCTCTATTAAAACGCCTCTCATCCACCTCCGCTCCAAAGAGAAAAGCCCTAGCTCCCTCAACCTTTCCTCATAAGACCTATCCTGCAAACCAGGCAGCATCCTGGTGAATCTCCTTTGCACCATTTCCAATGCTTCCACATCCTTCCTATAGTGAGGTGACCAGAACTGCACACAGTATTCCAAGTGTGGTCTCACCAGAGTCATGTACAGTTGCAGCATTACCCCACGGCTCTTAAACTCAAGCCCCCTGTTAATAAACGCTAACACACTATAGGTCTTCTTCACAGCACTATCCACTTGAGTGGCAACCTTCAGAGATCTATGGACATGAACCCCAAGATTTCTCTGCTCCTCCACATTCATCAAAACCCTGCATGACCCTGTAATCCGCATTCAAATGTTTTCTACCAAAATGAATCACCTCGCAGTTATCAGGGTTAAACTCCATCTGCCATTTTTCGGCCCAGCTCTGCATCCTGTCAATATCTCTTTGTAGCCTACAACGGCCCTCCACCTCATCCACTACTCCACCAATCTTGGTGTCATCAGCAAATTTACTGACCCACCCTTCAGCCCCCTCCTCCAAGTCATTGATAAAAATCACAAATAGCAGAGGACCCAGCACTGATCCCTGTGGTACACCGCTGCTAACTGGTCTCCAGTCTGAAAATTTTCCATCCACCACCACCCTCTGTCTTCTATGTGATAGCCAGTTACTTATCCAATTGGCCAAATTTCCCTCTATCCCACACCTCCTTACTTTCTTCATAAGCCGACCATGGGGAACCTTACCAAATGCCTTACTAAAATCCATGTATACGACATCAACTGCTCTATCTTCATCTACACACTTAGTTACCTCCTCAAAGAATTCAATCAAATTTGTGAGAGAAGACTTACCCTTCACGAATCCGTGTTGACTATCCGGATTAAGCTGCATCTTTCCAAATGGTCAAAATCGTATCCTTCAGGACCTTTTCCATTAAACTTACCGACCACCGAAGTAAGACTAACTGGCCTATAATTACCAGGGTCATTCCTATTCCCTTTCTTGAACAGAGGAACAACATTCACCACTCTCCAGTCCTTTGGCACTATCCCCGTGGACAGTGAGGACCCAAAGATCAAAGCCAAAGGCTCTGCAATCTCATCCCTTGCCTCCCAAAGAATCCTTAGATATATCCCATCTGGCCTAGGGGACTTGTCGGCCCTCAGGTTTTTCAAAATTGCTAATCCTTCCTCAGAACATCTACCTCCTCCAGCCATCCTCAAAAACATGGCCCCTCTCCTTGGTGAACACTGAAGAAAAGTATTCATTCAACGCCTCTCCTATTTCTTCTGACTCCATGCACAAGTTCCCACTACTGTCCTTGACCGGTCCTAACCTCACCCTGGTCATTCTTTTATTTCACACATAAGAGTAAAAAGCCTTGGGGTTTTCCTTTATCTGACCCACCAAGGACTTTTCATACCCCCTCCTAGCTCTCCTAAGCCCTTTTAGCTCATTCCTTGTTACCTTGTAACCCTCAAGCAACCCAACTGAACCTTGTTTTCTCATCCTTACATATGCTTCCTTTTTACTCTCGACAAGACATTCAACCCCTTGTGAACCATGGTTCCCTCACACGCCATTTCCTCCCTGTCTGACAGGGACATACCTATCAAGGACATGCAGTAAGTTCTACTTTTCATTTGTGCCTTTCCCTGACAGTTTCTGTTCCCATCTTATGCTCCCTAATTCTTGCCTAATCGCACCATAATTGCCCCTCCCCCAATTATAAACCTTGCATGCCGTATGGCCCTATCCCTCTCCATTGCAATAGTGAAAGACACCGAATTGTGGTCACTATCTCCAAAGTGCTCTCCCACAAACAAATCTAACACTTGGCCCAGTGCATTACCCAGTACCAAATCCAATGTGGCCCCACCTCTTGTCGGCCTATCCACATTTGTGTCAGGAAACCCTCCTGAACACACTACAAAAACTGCCCCATCCGAACCATTTGACCGATATAGAGGTTCCAATCAATATTTGGAAAGTTAAAGTCACCCATGACAACTACCCCGAGACCTCCACACCTATCCATAATCTGATTTGCAATTTCTTCCTCCACATCTCTCTTACTATTTGGGGGCCTATAGAAAACTCCTAACAACGTGACCGCTCCTATTTCTAACTTCAGTCCATATTACCTCAAGTCGGCAGATCCCCTTCGAACGGCCTTTCTGCAGCCGTTAAACTATCCTTGATTAACAATGCTACTCCTCTTTTACCACCTTCCCTACTCTTACTGAAACATCTATACCCCAGAACTTCCAACAACCATTCCTGTCCCTGTTCTAACCATGTCTCTGTAATGGCCACAACATCGTAGTCCCAAGTACCAATCCACGCTCCCAAGTTCACCTACCTTATTCCGGATGCTCCTTGCATTGAAGTAGACACACTTCAAACCACCTTTTTATCTGCTGTACACGCCTGCGACCTGGATACCCTCCTCAGTACTTCACTACTCTCACTGACTTCTGGACTACAGCTCGTTTTCCCACCCCCTTGACAAATTAGTTTATCCCCCCCCCCCCCCCCCGAAGAGCCGTAGCAAATAGTGCCGTGGTGTTTCAGAATATCATTGGGAGTAGCAAGTGTCTCTTGTCCTCAATTCCCAAAACTTTCCGCCAATGGGGGATTCCTCACCTCCTATCTGGCCTTGTTAACTAATTTTGGCAATCAAATTACCTATAACTCCATCACCAATGTATTGTGTGACTA
Source organism: Scyliorhinus canicula (assembly GCF_902713615.1). Taxonomy (NCBI): domain Eukaryota; kingdom Metazoa; phylum Chordata; class Chondrichthyes; order Carcharhiniformes; family Scyliorhinidae; genus Scyliorhinus; species Scyliorhinus canicula. The sequence continues at coordinate 29,185,296 of NC_052146.1, read as the reverse complement.
CTAGCATGGTAAAGCTAACTAGATATACCTTGGTCTTTTTGCCATCTATCAGTTCCAACAATCCTAGTTTCCCAAATTCAGATTGTAGATTACTTGCAAATAATTTTTTGCTGCTGCAAGAATGTCTTTTTGCTTCATCAATTATAGCACAATGGAATGTTACTTCAAATTTGCAATACCTAAATAGCCTTCAAATACACTTCCAAGATGCATGGTTAGGATCCTGGATGAGAACCCAACTATTTGCAATTTATAAAGTTGAGGAAATGTTACTGCAATACCAGAGGAATAATAATATTGACCCACAATACTGACCCATAAGTATCTTTTAAGTCAAAACAAACATTAATTTAAACACAGAGTTAACCACATTAACAGAGAACACGCTTTACAGTTACAACACTTAGTAAAAGGAGACACTTTTAACTTCCTTCCTAAACCTGCCTCTGTATCCAAATTAAGCAAACCAATATAGCCCAAATAAAGTTAAAAACGAGGCTTCTACTCATGTGCAGAATCTTTGAAGAGAACACTTTCAGGACAAAACTGAAATACCTCTGTTCAGATTAAAATCCTAGGAAGAATTAACTTTTCAGACAGACCTGGCTCCTCCCCTTAATTACATAATCACTACCCAAAGCACAAGGTATTCTTCCGTCTCCTCCCACAAGATGTCCCATGCCCTGCTGAGCCAAGACCAGTAAGAAGTCTTACAACACCAGGTTAAAGTCCAACAGGTATGTTTCAAACACTAGCTTTCGGAGCACTGCTCCTTCCTCAGGTGAAGGGGCAGTGCTCTGAAAGCTAGTGTTTGAAACAAACATGTTGGACTTCAACCTGGTGTTGTAAGACTTCTTACTGTGCTCACCCAGTCCAACGCCGGCATCTCCACATCATAGCCAAGACTAAACAAGCCCCTCAAATTATCTATACCCGTGTTGTACTTCAAATGTAAACAATATCAGCAGAATACTTCAACTGCAAAATCAATGATTACTTCATTTTACAACCCTTAAATCACAGCTTTAGCAAACACACTGTCTGTATGCACCGTTACCCAGGTTTTAATAACGTTACTGCAGAAAAAATTACTGCAAAAAAAAAAGTCATTTGATATTCATCACAGCATCCAAAACACAAATATAGTACCAAACTTGAAACTAATTAAGGGGTCTACAAACAAACTTGTTTTCATTGATGCATCTCAAATCATGCCAAAAATACATTACGAGCTGTCCAGAATTAAACTACAAATGAAAACTTGCAATAGGTAGAGATTTAGAGACACAAGTTTTTACTTATCCTGTACAGAGTGTTCTCTGCAAGGTCAAAAGCACATCTTACTGACCTCAAAACATTTTTAAAAAATGTTACCACTGTTTGGAGTACAGCAATAAAACTAAATCAAAACTGGTACATCTCCCATATTCACCAAGGTAATAAACAAATAACTTTTATATAAAGATATTATAGAAAAAAATCTCAGCCTCAACCTCAGCCTTGGACATTGAGAAGGCTGTCCAGAACACAGCAAGTTTGGGGCAAGTCCAAAATGTGGGTGTGGCTGGCCAGGCCCCTCTGGCACCACTCACATTTGTCCTCCACCTCCAGGAAGAACCTGCTCATTCGGGTTCTGGTCAGGTCAGGTTCCGCTCTGTGCACCACTTTGAGCTGCATTAGGCTTAGCCTTGCGCAGGAGGAGGTGGAGTTTGCCCTACTCAGTGCTTCGCTCCAGAGTCCCCACCCTACCTCTGTTCCCAGTTCGTCCTCCCATTCTGAAAGGTGCATCTTGAAGAGACGTGGACAGCTAGAAGAGTTTAGGGAAGAAATTCCAAAACTTCCACAGTTTCCAATAGTGGGTGGGAGGGCAAACAGAAGAACGTGAATATTAAAAGTCAAGCTTTGGTGAACTGGAAGCTAAAAATGGTCAGTGAGGATGAGATGAAGGGTAAACAGTAAGTGGTCTGAAATAATAATAATATTTATACATTAATTAGAATTTTGGATCAGCTAAAGTGCGAAAATGGAAGTCAGGCAAGAGAGGATTGGATAGTCAAGTCTGGAGGTAACAAAATTATGAATGAAGGTTTCTCTGGATAGCCTTTCCGATGCAATGTCCAAGGTTGTGGGGGTGAGGGTGAAGCCATGCCTAATGTGACAATCTTCAGGGTATCAGAGCAGCCAGAGTTACACATGGGGAACGGGGCCGACGCCCTAGCTTTTGCTTCCCTAATCGCACGCCGGAGAATCCTGCTCGGCTGGCGATCAGCAGCACCACCCAAAGCTGCAGACTGGCTTACTGATCTTTCGGAATTTCTCCACCTGGAGAAAATTAAGTATGCCATCCGAGGGTCGGAGGAAGGCTTCCTAAAGGCATGTGGGCAGTTTGTCGACCTGTTCCAGAACCTGTTCAAGGCCAGCAACAGCGAATAAGATGGGGAAAACGGGAAAGTTAAAAAGAAAAGGGAGAGGAAAAAGAAAAGATAAAGACAGGAGGTAAACCATAGGAACACACAACTTGGGGGGGGGGGGGGGAGAAGAGAAAAGGCTGGAGGAACACAAAAGGGACAAAGCTGGAGGGAGAGGCAACCCCCCCCCCCCCCCCCCAATCACAGGGGAAACACAGCTGAAGTTTTCGGTGGGGGGGGGGGGGAGAAAAGAAAAGGGGGGGGAAGAAAAGAAAAGGGGGGAAAGAAAAGAAAAGGGGGGAAAGAAAAGAAAAGGGGGGAAAGAAATGAAAAGGGGGGAAAGAAATGAAAAGGGGGGAAAGAAATGAAAAGGGGGGAAAGAAATGAAAAGGGGGGAAAGGAAAGAAAAGAAAAGAAAAGGGGGGAACCCCCCCCCCCCTCCACACACACAAAACCGACACAAGGGGGGGGGGGGCACAGGGTGGACCACATGCCAAGCCAGAGGGCGGCAGAATGTAAATAGGGGAAATTAATGGAAGGACAAGACAAACCTTTCTGTATAATACAGTAAATAAGCATGGCCAACAATGCACACAACTGTTTATAAATTGTGAAAATGCCAATAAAAATGTATATTTTTTTAAATGAATGAAGGTTTGAGCAGAAGAAGTGAGGTAGGGCAGACAGGGGTGGAAGTGGCAACAGGGTGATGGAAGTCCAGCTCCAACAGCTGCCAGCAAGTTAAATGTTTGTAGCTCTCTTGCCCAATCGTGCCACTGAGTGGGAGTCACTGCTGGGACTACAGGAATTCTCTGAAAGACAGGAACCTATGGTCCCAGACTTAAGCCCGGGGTTTCACCAGCCCTAGGTAAGCAGTCAGGTTTGTCAGAGAAGAGGGTCTCCTTTGGGAATAGAAAATGAAAATGAAAAATCACTTATTGTCACAAGTAGGCTTCAAATGAAGTTACTGTGAAAAGCCCCTAGTCGCCACATTACAGCACCTGTTCGGAGAGGCTGGTACGTGAATTGAACCGTGCTGCTGGCCTGCCTTAGTCTGCTTTCAAAGCCTGCGATTTAGCCCCGTGCTAAACCAGCCCCAAAACAGGAGGACTGCCTCTTTAACCCACAAAAAGGGCACCTGATCGGCCAGCAGGAAGAGGCCGTTAAGTGGCTGCAAATTTCCATTTAACTGCCTCCACTGGCTCACAGGCAAGCAGACCACCAGGTGCATTCCCGGTTGTAAGCAGGTAAAATTACAGAGGTGGATAGATGAAGAGCATGGTGCAGCTTTTCATGGTCCACATCTTTTTACCCACATGCCTGTCAGCCCATCACAGGAATCGGGGGGCAGGAACATTAAATTCTGACCGGTTGTCTGAATGAAGTCTCACAACACAGACAGAATGAAGGCAGTCAAGGAGATGTGGTGCCGATTTAGTGCTGGATGTCATCAGTCTAAATATAGAATGTTCTTTTGGTACCAAGGGGCAGCATATTGATGAGATGATATGATGGACCAATACATTTTAATAATACCTGAATAGAGCCTGGGAAACAGATAATAGCAAATTTAAAATTTATATATTTCGCCGATTTCCAGTTTTAAAAAAGTCACTTCAGAAATATATCTATTTAAAAAGTTTGAATTCAGTAGACTGCATTAAAAGATCTTGTACCAAAGCCCTTAGGCCAATAACAATATGCAAAATATTTTTTTCAATACCATAGAGCCTTCATAGGCAAGTCTCCCAATATAACTAAACCAAATGCGTACTGTATTGTTTTTGAACACTCCATTCACTGTAACCAATCACTGTTGTCGATGTAGCATTTGTCAATTTACTCTGTTGATTATTCTTTTTGTCTACTATGTACGTATGGTGTACGTTCCCTTGGCCGCAGAAAAATACTTTTCACTGTACTTCGGTACATGTGACAATAAAAATCAAATCAAAGTCATTCCCTCCCCGCCTTCCATTTTATTTGACAGCTTTTAATTTTATTACACAGCACTTACACAGATGAAGAAAAGTCTCAGAGCTGTGCCAAGCTTCACACAAGTGTCTTCCCCATGTTGTTTTTAGAATGTTGCATACTCAGTGCTCCAAAAATAAAAACAAACATTTTAATTTGCCTGATGTAGTTTTAAGACTGCCTGAATACAAGTAACTGCTGGCACACAGGTTTCCAATGTCAGCTTCAGGCTTCCAGATATTCTAACACCAGCAAATATTCCAAATCAAATTGAACAGATACCACTGTTAGCAGCAATTCCGTAAGCATCACCAACTCACCTATCCCAGCAAAGTACAAATCATTTTACAAAGCCAAGAGCTAAAATCAAAATAATCAGATTTTTCTAACTCCATGAAGGATCAGATTAGACCCATTAACATTAGCTCAATTTTACAAGGAGGAATACAGTGATTAAATGTAAATGATGTCTAAAATGTTACTTCCAAATATATTTACTGAGTCAGTTACCACAAACGAACATTCACTATTTGGAGTAAGAATGTTTTTATTAAATGGATACTTTGTTTAAATGTTTTTTTAAATTATAAATTTAGATTACCCAATTATTTTTTCCAATTAAGGGGCAATTTAGCATGGCCAATCCACCTACTCTGCACATTTTTGGGTTGTGGGGGCGAAACCCACGCAGACACGGGGAGAATGTGCAAACTCCACACGGACAGTGACCCAGAGCCGGGATCGAACCTGGGACCTCAGCGCCGTGAGGCGGTTGTGCGAACCACTAGGCCACCGTGCTGCCCTTTTTGTTTAAATGTTAATGTCGAGTCGCTTAATTAAAAATGGAAATAAACTTCTCACTAATGAATCATTTGTACCATATTAGCAATAAAATTTGAAAAATCAAGCATGGCTTTTAGAAGAATCTTCACATGATGACTGACTACTGAAATGAGTGTGTTACTAATAGCAGAAGTATTATATTGCACACAAAAATAATGTTCAGGCAAGAAGAATCTTAACGTGATGACACTGACTTTCTTTTTGAAACTGAAATGGATGTGTCACTAACACAAAAATAACGTTCAGGCAAGGAACATTTACATGGTTAATGATCACATTCTCACTTTCAGATCCTATCTTTCAATATTAGCAGTTACAGGCATAGCTCATTTAGTTATACAAGGTATTATGAAAAGACAAAACACTCCATTTATTCCCAACTGCCCATTCTCATACGGTATTTGAAACCTATTTGCTTGAATAGATTACTTGCAAAACCCTTCTTTTTAAAAAAACCTGGGGAAGATTTATTCTTCTTCCTGCAGCTTCTGCAACTGAACAACAGGCAACATGCCAAGTTTCAAAACAAATTCTACATGATACATCTGTCTTGCATAAAAAAATTACACATACTGCAAAGACAGAGCAGTATTCTATAAGCATTCTGAAGGTATCCAACTGGATGTTCCACCCATCATCATCGAACAGCAAGTCAAACAAACTAAAAAGGAAGCATTGCACAAAATTGCAATTTTTCAGCATTAAAAAGAGTTGGAATTATCAGGAGAATAAAGCATCATGTTGAAGAGCAATTTAGAGAATCTTTAGATAAATTAGCACTGAGCTGCAACACAAAACTGATCTTCCCTTTAGCAGAGTTGCAAAACTTTCATTGAGGAGTGAACAAGAGACTTCTCAAAGAGGTAACTAGAGAACAAATAAACATTGGCCCTACTTTCTATCCACTTCCAGCGAGGCGGATTATGGTCTAGGAATAGGCTGACTTTGTTACAGGTATTGTGCAGTCCAGAAAATCCACAAGGACTGGAGAAGAAAAAGAGCTACAAAACACTGTCAAAATATAAATTTACGTGACGCCCAGCTCCACCCACACTCTGACATCACTGCAGCTATCTTATAAACACCCATTTCTTAAAGGTACATCCACTACAGCTATTTGATAAACACCAATTTCTTAAAGGTACTCACAAATGGCACTCTTCTCTCAGGAATATACGTTGAGTCCACCATTATTCCTCAACTATCCTACCTTCAATTATCCGTGCCCAGTCGACTTGGGTCACCTCTTTCCTCAGGTCTGTATCATTACCTCTGTCCAAGGCTAAAACTCTACGATGGCACTCAGTCTTCTCTCACTCAATCCGAATTTGAAATTCTAGCATGCTGTGATTATTCCTTCCGAGAGGATCCTGAACAGCAACACTATTTAATCAACCCTTCTCAGTTGCATCATACAAATCTAAAATAGCCTGCTCCCTGTTTGGCTCCATAACATACTGCTCTAAGAAACAATCCCTCATACATTATGAAATCTCCTTCAAGGGGACCTTTGCAAATTTGATTAATCCAGCCAATACGCATATTAAAATCACCAATGATAAGGGCAGCATGTGGTGCAGTGAATAGTACTGGGACTGGGGTGCTGAGGACTGTGGTTCGAATCCCGGACCTGGGACACTGTCCGTGTGGAGTTTGCACATTCTCTTCATGTCTGCGTGGGTTTCACCCCCACAACCCAAAGATGTGCAGGTTAGTTGAATTGGCCACGCTAAATTGCCCTGTGGGACAAATACTCTGGGGACCCAGGTTTGAATCCCACCACGGTAGATGGTGAAATTTAAACTTAATAAAAACATATTACATTGAAAGTTTAAGAATCTACAGTGCAAAAGAAGCCCATTTGGCCCATTGAGTGACCAATTGTCGTAAAAACCCAACTGGTACACTATCCATAAGTTATGACTCTGTGAGGATATTACTATTCCACCATCACCATTCTCATCAGCAGGGCGGCAGAGGTGGGAGGAAGTTGCTCTGGGAAACCTCAAAAGCAACTTTGGACTCCATTAAGTCCTTTAGCACCAGGTCAAACATAGGCAAGTAAACCTGCTGATTACCGCATCAGCTGATGAATCAGTACTTTCTATGTTGAACACCACTTGGAGGAAAGTACTGAGGGTGGAAAGGGCGCAGAATATTCTCTGGGTGAAGCACTTCACTGTCCATCACCAAAGGTGGCTCAGTAGTACCACCACAGACCGAGCCCCAAAATACATAACTGCTAAACTGGGATTGCACCATGTGGCAGGGGAACCAACAAGAGGGAAAAACACTTATCCTCACCAACCTGCCTGCCATAACTAGATCTGTCCATGACAGTATCAGTAAAAGTGACCACCGCACTGTTCTTGGGAGACTGTTCTTGGGAGACAAAAAAAACATTTGAGAATACCCTCATCATGTGACACTACCACAGTGCGAAATGGACTTCAAACAGATCTAGCAACATTACTGGGCAGGCACTGTGGTCCATCAGCAGGAGCAGAATTATACTGAACCGCAATCTGTAACCTCATGGCCTGGAATATCCCCCATTACCACCAAGCCAAGGGATCAACCCCGGTTCAAGTGTAGGAGGGCATGCCAGGAACAACACCATGGATACCTAAAAATGAGATGTTAATCTGGTGAAGCTACAGCACAGGACTACTTGCATAACAAACAAAATAAGCAGCAAATAATAGGCAGAGCCAAGCAAATCCACAACTAACGGATCAGATCTAAGCTCGGCAGTCCTGCCACATACAGCCGTGAATGGTGGTGGACTATTAAACAACTCACTGGAAGAGGAGGCACCTCAAATATCCCCATCCTCAATGATGGAGGAGCCTATCACATCAGTACAAAAGAGGAGGCTGAAGCATTTGCAACACCCTTCAGCCAAAAGTGTCAAGTAGATGATCCAGCTTGGCCTCCTCCTGTGGTCCCCAGCATCAAAGATGTCAGTCTTCAGTCAACTCTACTCATTCCACGTGATATGACGAAACGGCTGATGGCACTGGTTATTACAACAGCGAAGGACCCTGACAATAGCCTTGTAGTCCAGAACTTGTCACACCCTTAGCCAAGCTGTTCCAATACAGCTACAACACTGGCATCTACCCAGCAATGCTTAAAACTGCCCAAGTATATCATGTACAAAAGAAACAGGACAAATCAAACTTAGTCAATTACTGCCCCATCAGTCCACTCACGATCAAAGTGATAGAGGCATTAACAGTGCTATCAAGAAGCATTCACTCACCAACAACCTGCGCATGGACTCTCAGTTTGGGTTCTGCCAGGATCACTCCGCTCCTGATCTCATTACAGTCATGATTAAAACTTGGACAACAGAGCTGAGTGCCAGAGGGTGAGGCGAGAGTGACTACCCTCAACATCAAGGTAGCATTTGATCAATTATGGAATCAAGGAATCCTAGCAAAACTGGAGTCAATGGAAATCAGGGATAAAACTCTTCACTGGGTGGAGTCATACCTGGCACAAAGGAAGACGTTTGCGGTGGTTGGAGATAAATCATCTCCGCTCCAGAACATCACTGCAGGAGTTCCTCATGAAGCAGTTCATGTCCAAATGCTGCAACACCTAGACAATATCCAGGCTTGGACTGACAAGTAACATCCGTGCCACACAGTGGCAGGCAATGACCATCTCCAAGCGACATGATTATTATCTCCTATTCCAACCTAGCCACTGGGGTGAGAACCACATTGCAGTCGCCTCATATTGGATAACAACTTGCGGCCTTTCACAAATCCTGTCTTGTCCTCCCCAATTACCTCCAGTTGACATGGGTCCAACCCAACCTCAGCACCAGGATCTTGGCCAAAAGCTTTGCGTCTACAATGAGCAGTGAAACCAGGCGATACACACCCACTCTGTGGGATCCTTATCTATTTCAACTTCTCAGGGAGAGAACCCCGCTTCATGGAACCATTAAACATCCCCATCAATAACAGAACCAACCATCCTGCCCCTGCCGCCTTTCCCATCTGTATCCTTCCCAAGATTGTTCGAACCTCTTCCAGTCCTAGCGGCGCTTCCAGCTCTTCCTGCAATTCCTCCCTCACCTTCCAGATCCTGGACTCTGCCATTCCCCGTTTGTCCACTGGTGGCTCTGACCTATAAAACCATATAGCCTTATCCATGAAAAGGCTCAAAATGCCACATTCACCTTGTCTGGAGAGGAGAGCAGCCCACCCGCTGAATCTCTAACCTGAATGATTTCCCTAGCAGCGTCCTGCCACCTTAGCTGATGAGCCAAGAGATGGCTGGTCTTCACCCCATATTCATACATCACCCCTTCAAACGCCTCAGCTACGCACCGCCCCATTTGTAGACCGATCAAACTGCATTTGCAGATTTTTCCTGCATGCCAATAGATCTGGAGTTGGGTCACTCACACACCCCCACGTTCCAGTCTCAGGATCTCATCCACTAACTTCTGTCGCTCCTTCTTGGCCTCCCCATCCAAGTGCGCCTAGTATGATGATATGGTTTCCCCTCTAATCACTGCCTTCAACATCCCATTCTCATTACACTGCACATATTCCCTTATGGCTCTCAGACTTTCCTGTAAAACCCGAAAAAGCCTTATATCTAACCTCCATCCCTTCAGTCCGGCTCTTAACAACAGATCTACCAAGTGCGGAGCATGATCAGAGATAGCAACCACCGAATATTCTTCCCTTTTCACCCCGGGGAGAAGAGTCCTACTCATGACAAAGTCATCTACCCTGGGTTACAACTTATGCACTGAAGGGGAAAAAAAAACAAGAGCTCCTTAACCCTAAACCGTCACAGGTCCGCACAAATGCAGCTAGCACCCTTGCCATCCCCGATGGGGACCAGCAACTCTGGCCTGGAGCAATCTAGCTTCGCTTCCAGCACATAGTTGAAATCCCTCCAGGCTTGAAGATACATTCCCCCCCATACCTATATCAAACACATTCCCCCCCATACCTATATCAAACAAACACTTTGTGCCTCACCAAAACTGGCCCAATGAGTCACTATAATGAAGTCCTCTGCCTGCACCAGTGTATCAGAGAAATGACTGTTCAAGCTTATTCTGAATCACACTCCTTTGCTGTAGAACACCACCTTCACCTTGAAGGAAGCATGCCTCTTTGCCTGTCCTGACCCACACTGTGTGCCCATCCCAGTCAAAGTTATGATCCTCTTCCCAGTCCAGGACCTGCTTCTTCCTCTGGAAACTATGAAAGCGGACAATCACTGCTTGCAGCAGCTCTTTCAGCCGTGGCTTCTGCTGGTGCCCAATAGGCTCTATTGAACTCCACAGGGGTGAACATATCCTCCCCCATCAGCTGAGACAACATCTCAGAGAAGTACGCGGTTGGCCTCGAGACCTCCACTCCCTCCAGTGGCCCCAGCACGGAGGTTCAGCAGTCTCAACCGGTTCTCCAGATCTTCCACGTTTGCCCTCAGGCACTTTTTACACTCTTGCCACGAGCAGTAACCCGCTTCTAAAGAGGCAAACCGCCCCTCGTGCTGCGACAATGTCTCTGCCATGCCCATCAACGACTCGCCTTGATCCTTCACAGCCTGTCCATCTGCTTCCCAAGTTTTTCCAGTTCCTGCGCCATCACCAGTCAGCATGTCTACTGTAAAGAGCATGGCCGTCTCCGCCATATTCTCTCCTTCAGATTCCTTTTAGTCAGACTACCAGCCTGGTCTTTCTACCCAGTGGGCATCTTCGTTGAATCTTCGACATACCCCAGTTAAGTAAATGCTCCCTAGATCATAATGCTCCCTTCTGCACTGAAAATTCTATGATGCTCTTATGATGATCAGCCGACTGGGAGTCCTATTTCATTGTTTATTGTTTTTCAGTAACCCGTTAGTATCATGCCATAAACAGTTTTTATACATCAGAAAACAAAGTTTGGTTTGGAACATCCAGTAAATTAACTCATCCAGTAAATTCATTACACAAACCTAAAAGCTGCTTTTTTTGAGACTACAGTGTATGGTTCAACATTTAGATTTTTGCTTCACTTGCAGCTCATTTTGTTGTCCTCAGATGTGTTCTGAAACTGAACTCACTTTTGTTGAACTGCTTGCTTAAAGAAACTGCTTCATTTTGATCACACAGCTTTAATTAGCCAATCTGAATCAAGGGCAGCTACTTTTATGACAGCAGACTAACATTTCCAGCTCTCCAACTTTACTGCAAACATTAAAAGGGGCAGCATCTGAAAAATATATTTTTAAAAGGATAAGCAGAATTTCATTAATTTGTGATCTCAGACTTCAGTGGTTTCAAAAGACTAGCTAATTCTCATGTAGCCAATTCTCATGTAGCCAATTCTCATGCAGCCAATTCTCATGCAGCCAATTCTCATGCATCTGTGACTTTCACTTTCTTTCACCAGCAATCCTTTACTTATCCGTTTTCACAGACAGTTGTACATGCAGATCTTCTAAACATTTGGCCTCTATTTCTGCAATACAGGAAAGATAAAGAAGAATGTTGCACAAAACATGACAGAAAAAAGTCAAGTCATGTCCCCTCAACACTTCAACAAAGACAAACTATGGGCGGAATGTACCAGCTGTTCACACTGGTGGGATAGTCCAGTCCCACCGACGGCACGAGTTTACCAGTGGGGACCAGAAAATCCTGCTGGCAAGCTGCCTCCGTCGCAGAAAAACACGCCCTATATCGAATATACACTCCTTTGATACATGGCCAGTACCAAATTCACTAATTTCAAAATACCTTAAACCACGCTGTCAATTGCGTAGAATGTGCCACATGGTGCGCTACTGAATCATGCAAACTAAATTCAACATCTTGCATTAAAATCTGCTCTATATGAACTGGGTACTGTGTTTGGCTCCAATTCTTCATATATTGCTAGGAAATAGAAGCGGAGGCCATTCGGCCTTTCGAGCTTGCTCTGCCATTCATTATGATAGAGTTCAATACCCTGATCCTGCCTTCCCCCATATCCCTTTAGCCTCAAGAGTTGCATCTAATCCCTTGTTGAAATTTCACAACATTTTGGCCTCAATTACTTTCTGTGAGCGAATTCCAAATTCACCACTCTCTGGGTGAAGAGATTTCTCCTCACTTCAGTCCAAAAGGTTTACCCCTGATCATCAAACTATGACCCCTAGATCTGGACTCCCCCCACCATTGGGAATATTCTTTCTGAATCTACCCGGTCTAATCCTGTTAGAATTTTGTGCGTTTCTACGAGATCCCCTCTCACTCTTCTAAACTCCAATGAATATAATATAATCCTAATCAATTTAGTCTCTCCTCATATGATAGTCCCGCCATCCCGTGAATCAGCCTGGTAAACCTGTGCTGACTCCCTCCACAGCAAGAACATCCTTCCTCAGATAAGGACATCAAAACTTCACACAATACTCCAGCTGTGGCCTCACCAACACCCTATTGCAGTAAAACATCTCTATTCCTATACTCAAATCTTCTTGCTATGAAGGCCAACATACCATTTGCCTTCTTTACTGCCTGTACCTGAGCGCTTACTTTGAGTGACTGATGCAAGAGGGCACCAATGTTTTGGATCTCTACATCATCAAGCTCAACCTCCCACCCAACTTTAGATCATCTGCAAATTTAGAGTAATATATTTGGTTCCCTCGTCCGAATCATTAATATATAATGTGAACAGTTGGGGTCCTAGCACAGATCCTTGCAGTACCCCACTCGTCGCTTCCTGCCAATCAGAAAAAGACCCTTTTATTCCAACTTCCTGTCTGCTAACCAGATTTCGATCCATCTCAAGACACCGGAGAATAATAATAATAATCTTTATTGTCACAAGTAGGCTTACATTGTAATGAAGTTACTGTGAAAATCCCCAAGCTGCCACATTCAGGTACCTGTTCGGGTACACGGAGAGAGAATTCAGAATGTCCATATTACCTAACAACACGTCTTTCGGGACCAGTGGGCGGAAACTGGAGCACCCGGAGGAAACCCACGCAGACACTGGGGAGAACGTGCAGACTCCGCACAGACAGTGCCCCAGCTGGGAATCGAACCTGGGACCCTGGCGCTGTGAAGCCACAGTGCTAACCACTGTGCTACCGTGTCAGCGTAGCAGATGATGACGACTCTCCCTCCTACTGTTATGATGTCAATCTTTACAATTTCTCATAAGGAATTCACTCCCATCAGAAGAAACCGTCCGGTGAGAGAACACAACCGTTCTTTTGATTGCTTTCCAATCGAGAGTTCGTTCTCACATCGATACCAGATTTTAGAAAATATTTCTGATGAATTGAAGATCTTTCCCATTGATGTGATGTCTTTCAGCATTTCATGAGATCATAGTGTTAGGCTTTACCAAATGCTTCAGTATAAATCAATAAAACATAGGTAGAGGTTGTTTTGTATTTCAATGGTTCTTTCTGCCAAGCTTTGTAAAAGACAGATTGCTGCAATCTGTATCTTCCACAAAGCAATCTCTGGCCATTAGAATTCTGAGTGTGACCCTTATTATATGACTCATTAGGCTGCTGTTTGATGCATCTCACATTCTGTTGTGCCAAGTTTCTTTGGCAAAGTGAAAAAAAACTTAATCTTTAGGGATAATGCCAGCATTGAAGATCAGATTGGTGATGATACAGTTTTTCAATTCCAGCTCTCCTGTTGCTTCAATCTGGATGAACAGAATCAGCCACAGTAAAGGAAGCAATTTGCAACACAAAAAACTGGCTTAACTCAGGATTCCCAACAACTGTTATGATCGTAAAGTTTGGAAGACCATGGTTGCCTACGCAACTTGGCATGGTACTCAAGATGACAACAAATTCCAATTCTGACACAAACTGCCCAATGGGAACAGACTGGTTCAGATCAAAACATTGGTTTTGCGTCCCCTTGATTTTAGTCTCCCACAAAACAACAATTACTATGTGCTGTGTAGGCATGAACACATTTATGTTTTGTTTAAACATCCAAACTCTGCCCAGATACCTATGTCAGAGTGCTGCAAGACACGTCTTCCATACAAAGTTTAATGGCAAACTGGATGACTGGTGACAAGGGATCAAACATATTACTTCAGCCAATTGTTACCCTGACTGCATTAGCCAGGTGTCACATCAGGGTTTACCTGGATTTCAAAGTTCTGATTAAGTCCCACTCAAGAGACGAACACAAAATCTAAGCTTTAGGGCAGGATTTTCTTTGAAACTCGCCACCAACAGACGGCCTGCCATTGGTCAGTGGTGGATCTCCTGGAACAGGGTTTCCTGTTTAATGCAGCCCTTGCCACTGGGAAACCCATGACAGGGGTGCACCATTGACTGGACCAGAAGATCCTGCCAGCTTGAACAGGCATAAAGTTCCAGTCAATGTGTTGAGTACTGAGGGAGCACTGCAGTGTCAGAGGTGCCATCTTTCAGATGAGACTGTTTAGTCTGTCCCAACAGGGCTGCAAAAGGTCCTGCAGCACTACTTCAAAAAAAAAAGGGGGTGTTCTTCTCAGTGTTCTGGCTAACAAATTCCACCGGCATGTAGATGTGTGCCAGTAGTCTAATATCAATGAAGAAAATAAAATATCTAAAATATAATTATGCTCAAAATACTTGGAAAAATGTTGAATGTACTAATTCCAGTTATCCTGTACAAAACTTGAGAACAGGTATAATGACAAGAAAATTCTTGATCCACAGAATCCCTGAATGCCTGTACAGGTTGGATATATAAATTCCTCTAGGGCTCAGACTGCTCTGGTGCAGGCATCAGGTCAATATAAAGTCACATTAACAGACCAACATAATGTTGCCAATTCGCACCAGAGATGCCAATAATGTTGCTCGTTTTAATGAGTGGAATACTATGCCACCAGCGTCACCAATAATGTTGCCAAATTAACTAGATATGGCAGTTATTAATGATAATATTGCTTTCCAGAGTCGCCAGGTCTCAAATGATACCACCACAAGGTTTTACTGGATATTGATCAAAGACCAAACAACCAGTTAGTTAGTTCAAGTGCAATGATAGTTTATTTACACACAAGAATTACTTTGGCATGCAACATAAAACACTACAAGCTAAATTACACGTAACACTACAACAACCTGTACTTAACTTCAGGCACCCGGCTTTATGCAGAGGAACAAGGCCTTTGTTCGGATCTTGCGTGGCTGGGTCTGGAGAAGTGACTTCGTTTCTGCTGGGCTCATCCGTCTGGTAGCGATCATTGGTCTTGAACTTGCTTTTGGTCGTGATGCTGCAATTGGTTTTAGGCGTAGGTCGGGCCAAGAGAGACTGAACACATGGCAGTGTCTCTTTTTATCCTTCGGGGGTTTCGCGCTTTTTTGGGCGGTCCTTAGCTTTGGACCCAATAATTCAGTAGGCTTCGATTCCTGCCTTTGATTTTAGCCAATAAAGGGGTGGGGCGCGTCCTGATGGCTGGGCGTGCCCTGAGCGGTCATTGACCGTGGCTGTTTGGGCTTCCTGGGTGAAGTGAGTGGCACCGATGAGTCTGTATCTGTATCTGATACCCGAGTACAGGTCTTTTGTTCTGGGGAAATCGGCCATTAGAATGCAAATTGGCTGGGGGTTTTGATCGTGTCTGGTTATCTAGTGGCAAATATACACTTAAGCTCAGAGTTTGTCTGGATCCTGCATTGGCCATATTTCCCGTGGTTCTTTGCAAGTGGCCATATTTCACTTTGTAGTGGCCATCCCAGATGGCTACACCACAATTTCCTTTAACTAATGCCACTGGTGCAACCCAGCAAGTAGCGAGAACCTGGAAGTTGATTTTCACGGGAAAGAAAAATTGACGTTTTAAAAAACCAAGTAAAAATAAATTTAGCATTTTCTTTGGTTGAAAAAAAAGAATACTTATTTTTTTTATTTTAATCAAATTTATTTAGAGAATGATAATGGCATAAAGCTTATTTAGCATATTACTATGCTGTGCAAATCTCAATTTATTCTGCACATTAACATTGATAGTGTCAGATATGCAATCAGTGTTTCACCTCAGTATGATGTACCTTAAAATTCTCTCCCCCAACAACCCCCAGCTTTAAAGTGCAATATCTCTAGATGCTCCACAGCTTTTAAGTGGACAAGTGAATTATGGTTTCCTGATGCTAAGTGTACAATAAGTTCACATATTTTTAATCAGATCTGAATGCCGAGGCATTCGCAACAATCATCAGCCAGAAGGGCCGAGTGGATGATCCATCTCGGTCTCCTCCAGAGGTCCCCAGCATCACAGATGTCAATCTTCAGCCAATACGATTCACTCCGCGTGATGTCAAGAAACCGCTGAAGACACTGGATACTGCAAAGGCTATGGGCCCTGGCAATATCCCAGCAATAGTACTGAAGACTGTGCTGCAGAACTTGCCACACCCTTAGCCAAGCATTTCCAGTACAGCTACAACACTGACATCTACCCGGCAATGTGAAAAATTGCCCAGGTGTGTCCTGTACACAAGAAACAGGACAAATCCAACCCAGCCAATTACCGCCCTGTCAGTCAATTCTCCATCATCAGCAAAGTGGATGAACAGAGTCATCAACAGTGCTATCAAGCAGCTCTTACTCAGCAATAACCTGATCAAGGAAGCTCAGTTACAGCCTTGGTTCAAACATAGATAAAAGAGCTGAATGCCAGAGGTGAGGAGAGAGTGACTGCCCTTGACATCAAGGCAGCATTTGTCCGAGTATGGCATCAAGAAGCCCTAGCTAAACAGGAGTCAATAGGAATCAGGGGGGGAATCTCTCCGCTGGTTGGAGTCATATCTGGCTCAAAGGAAGATGGTTGTGGTGGCTGGAGGACAATCATCTCAACTCTAGGACATCACTGCAGGAGCTCCTCAGGTTAGTTTCCTAGGCCCAACCATCTTTAGCTGCTTCATCAATGACCTCCCTTCCATCATAAGGTCAGATGTGGGGATGTTTATGGATGACTGCACAATGTTCATGCCCAAATGCAGCAATTCTGGACAATATCCCAGGCATGGGTTGACAAGTGGCATGTTACTTTGGCATCACACAAATGCAAGGCAATGACCATCTCTTCCAAGAAAGGATCTAACCACCGACCCTTGACATTCAATGGCATTACCATCGCTGAATCCTTCACAATCAACATCTTAGGGGTTACCATTGATCAGAAACTGAACTGGACAGCCACATTAATACTGTGGCTGTCAGGACAGGTCAATGACGAGGACTCCTGCGGCGAGTAACAACATTCATTTAATGATGAGATTTATGTTTCTGCAATCCACTCATCCATGAAGACCCAGAAAGGGGACAATTGAAACTGTGCAGTCTCATTCTTGCAGATTGTAAATGGCTTCTTAAAAAAATCTTTCCCCTCACTATTTCTTCCTTCTGTATCTAATTGGATTCTCATTTGTCCTGTTTCTTTAATTGCTGATTTCCTCCTCTCCACCAATTTTTAAATTGGTTAAGGAAATAGCCGGTTGGCCCCGTCATTCACCAAGGCCCAAATGCCCTGAAGCTTCCATGCCATGAACTTACTTCCAGCAATTTGCAACCAAAAATATTTGAGATGATGGGCATGGGGCATACGGAGATTTCCTGCTCCAGCAAATTGAGCCAGTGTGTTAGAATGGTCAGAATAGCCATGTCAGAATAGAATAGCCATTGTGGGCGGCATTGTAGCACAGTGGTTAGCACGGTCACTTCACAGCGCCAGGGTACCGGGTTCGATTCCCGGCTTGGGTTCTCCCAGAGTCTGCATGGGTTTCCTCCGGGTGCTCCAGTTTCCTCCCACATGGCCCGAAAGACGTGCAGGTTAGGTGAATTGGACATTCTGAGTTCTCCCTCAGTGCACTTGAACAGGTGCCCAAGTGTAGCAACTAGGGGATTATCACAGTAACTTTGTTGCAGTGTTAATGCAAGCCTACTTGCGACAATAATAAAGATTATTATATGAAAGCCTCTTCCCTGTTCTCAACAGCGATTTTTGGGGCTAGGATCTCCCCTCTTGTACACAGGAGTGTGCCAAAACCTTACTTTGACAGTTGGGGTTTCTTTAAAAACAAACCTGTACTTCGTTTTTATGTATCAATACTACATAAATTGCACTGATTTAAAATCAAATGTTTAATCTATTTCACCACATTCACTTACGGACACTCACTGACAGGCAGGAGATACAAAGTCTGAGAACACACACGAACAGACTCAAAAACAGTTTCTTCCCCGCTGTTGCCAGAGTACTAAACAACCCTCTTATGGACTAACCTGATTAACACTACACCCCTGTATGCTTCACTTGATGTCGGTGTTGTGTGGTTACATTGTGTACCTTGTGTTGCCCTATTGTGCATTTTCTTTTCATGTACTTAATGATCTGTTTGAGCTGCTCGCAGAAAAATACTTTTCACTGTACACGTGACAATAAACAAAATCCAATCCAATCAATTGCACCTGGTCTCACGTTATCAAGTATCTTCTTTGTCTAGCCATGGAAAAAATGATATGCAATAAGAGCACATGTTGCAAAAGAGCACATGAGGCTTGAACATCTAGTAAAGATCAGAAATAGGATCCGATCCATAATAGGACCCTACTTCTTACACCCGTGGGCTGCGCAATCTTTAAGTAAGATAAGGCAGTTTGGCACACCCCTAACAGTAAGGTGCTCCAGTCACTCAAGGAAGTGAACAGCATGTGTGGAGCAATGTCCAATTTGAGGCAGAAAATTGAAAGTGAAAACATGCAGTGGGAATGCAGGAGTATGATAAACTGATACAGGAGGTTAACATGGGACAGACCAAAGGGAAGAGCAACAGCTAATTATGCATATCGACATGAGGGTTTACCTGATGACAGATCACGGAGTACGAGAGGGGCAAGGATGGAAAAGGGAATTAGTGTACCCGAACAGGCACTGGAATGTGACGACTAGGGGCTTTTCACAGTAACTTCTTTTCAGTGTTAATGTAAGCCTACTTGTGACAATAAATATTATTATTATTACTGCAAACGGAAAGGATCGTAAAGGAAGACATGGAATAAGAGAAGTCAGTAAGTGTGTGGAATAGAGGACGAACTATGGGGATAAAATGAGATGGCATACTGTGCATGATTGCAGCAAGGCGTCTCTGTGAAAGGGAGTGGCAAGGGGGAGCAGGGCGTGGTAAATGATCCCCAATTTGATCATATTCCTCAGTCACCCAACAACACAAGACCTCTGTCTTTTAGGTCTACCTGCATTTCTACTTGTACAAGTCATTGACTACCTAAAAGGTTACCCTGCAAAGCAACACACATCTGATGGAACCATCAATTCACCAGACACGTGTTTCCGATGTGAATCTAGGCTTTAATCGACTTACTTCAGAGCCAGCCTGTTACCTGTCGATGAACTCGTAGTGACCCAGGCTGACTCTGGACACGGATACTTATACAGCTGCACTAGGTGGGGGGAGGAGTCGTGGGCGGAACCAAGGGTGGAGCCCAGTACAAGTTCCTAAATGCTCCCAGCGCTACTCCCCCTAGTGGTAGGATGGCGCTACTGCACTTACAATAACAGTGTGAATTAGTATATATACACATTCATATATTACATTCACCACAACATCCACATGGATCTGCCAGCCTATGATCATGACCCTCAAAGTGCATACACTATCCTGTTGAGTGCCATGGGGTGGCTGCAAATGGAAGCCGTATGAAACGTTAATTGTCAGAACTGCCCAGGGCTCAGGAAACGCAGCTGTACATTTATATTGTATCCCTTGTAGGCCAGAAGCGGAAATGCTCCACAAACCCCTCAGGCAGTGGAAAAAAGGTGACAAGTGTGAAAAGTGTCATTGCAGGACTATGGGTGTTGTACTCAAAAGCACGCAGTATACGGAACAAGTAAATGAGCTTGTTGTGCACATTGAAATTGGCTGGTTCGATGTTGTGGGCATCACAGAGACATGGCTGCAAGAGGATCAGGGCTGGGATGTAAATACACAAGGATATGTGTCCTATCAAAAGGACAGGCAGATGGGCAAAGGGGCAGGGTTGCATTGTTAGTAAGGAATGAAGTTAAATAGATAGCAAGGAGTGATATGCCTTCTGATCCCATAGAATCTCTGTGGGTAGAGTTGAGGAATCGCAAAGGTAAAAAGACTCTGATGGGAGTTATGTACAGGCCCCCTAGCAGTAGTCAAGATGTGAGGCAGAAAATAAATCAAGAGATAGAAAAAGCATGTAAAAAAGGCAATATTACAATAATCATGGGGGACTTCAATATGCAGGTAGACTGGGAAAATCAGGTTGGTAGTGGATTCCAAGAAAAGGAATTTGTGGAACGTCTGAGATTTTTTTTTGGAGCAGCTTGTGACAGAGCCTACTAGGGAACAGGCAATTCTGTATTTAGTGATGTGTAATGAGGCAGACTCGATTAGGGAACTTAAGGTGAAGGAACCCTGAGGAAGCAATGGCCATAATAGGATAGAATTTACCCTGCAGTTTGAGAGGGAGAAGCTGGAGTCAGATGCAATGGTATTACAATTAAATAAGGGTAACTACAAAGACATGAGGGAGGAGCTGGCCAGAGTTGATTAGAAAAGGAGCCTAGTAGGAAAGACAATCCAACAGCAGTGGCAGGGTTTTTTGGGGGTTATTCGGGAAGCACGACAGAAATTCATCCCAAGGAGGAAGAGACATGCTAAGGGATCCATAAGGCATCCATGGCTGATGAGGGAAGTCAAGGACAGAAAAAACATACAAAGTGGTGAGGATTAGTGGGAAGGCAGAGGATTGGGAAGCCTTTAAAAGCAAGCAGAGGAAAACTAAAAAAACAATAGTGGGGGGGGGGGGGGGATGAAGTATGAGTGCAAGCTAGCTAGTAATAAAAAGGAAGATAGGAAGAGTTTTTTTCAATATATAAAAAGGTAAGAGAGGCAAAATTAGACATTGGAAAATGTGGCTGGAGAAGTAATAATAGGAAACAAAGAAATTGCAGATGAACCGAATAGTTACTTTGCATCAGTCTTCACGGTGGAAGACACCAGCGGGATGCCAGAGCTCCAGGACAACTAGGGGGCAGAGGTGAGTGCAGTGACTATTATTGTTGATTATTATTATTTAATAATTAATAATAATCTTTTATCATCACAAGTATGGTTCAATGGAGTTACTGCGAAAAGCCACTAGACTCCATATTCCGGCACCAGCTCAGGGAGGCCGGTACGGGAATTGAACCCACGCTGCTGGTATTGTTCTGCATTGCAAGCCAGCTATTTAGCCCACTGTGCTAAACCAGCTGGAGAAGGTTTCTGGGGAAACTGAAAGGTCTGAAGCTGGATAAATCACCTGGACCGGATGGACTACACCCCAGGGTTCTAAAAGAGATAGCTGAGGAGATTGGTGATGATCATTCAGGAATCACTGGAAAGGAGGGTCCCGGAGGACTGGAAAGAGGCTAATGTAACACCACTGTTTTAAGAAAGGAGGGAGGCAGAAGACAGGAAGTTATAAGCTGGTTAGCCTGACTTTGGTCATTGGTAAGATTTTAGTTTCCATTATTAAAGGGGAGATCACGGAGTACTTGGAAGTGCATGATACTACTTGGAAGTGCATGATAAAACAGACTGAGTCAGCACGGCTTCGTCAAGGAGAGGTCATGTCTGAAAAATTTGTTAAAGTTCTTTGAGGAAGTAACGAGGAAGTTAAGACAAAGGAGAGTCAGTGGACGTGATTTATTTAGATTTCCAGAAAGCCTTTGACAAGGTGCCGCATAGGAGACTGTTAAATAAGTTAAGAGTCCATGGTGTTCAGGGTAAGATCCTGGAATACATCGAGGATTGGCTGACTGGCAGAAGGCAGAGAGTGGGGATAAAGGGTTTTCAGGATGGCAGCCGGTGACTAGTGGTGTACTTCAGGGGTCGGTGCTGGGATCACAACTTTTCACAATATATATTAATGATCTTGATGAAGGAACTGAAGGCACGATTGCTAAGCTTGCAAATGTTGCAAATGACACAAAGATCTGTAGATGGAGGCATAGACTATTTTCTAAATGGGAAGATACTTAGGAAATCAGAAGCACAAAGGGACCTGGGAGTCTTGTTCACGATTCTCTTAAGGTTAACGTGCATGTTCAGTCGGCAGTTAGGAAGTAAAATGCAATGTTAGCATTCATGTCGAGAGGGCTAGAATACAAGACCAGGGATGTACTTCTGAGGCTGTGTGAGGCTCTGGTCAGACCCCATTTGGAGTATTGTGAGCAGTTTTGGGCCCCAAATCTAAGGAAGGATGTGCTGGCCTTGGAAAGGGTCCAGAGGTGGTTCACAAAACGATCCGTGGAATGAAGATCTCGTATGAGGAATGGTTGGGGACTCTGGGTCTGTACTCGTTGGAGTTTAGAAGGATTGGGGCGGGGGGGAAAAGAAGAGAGGAATTTTATTGTAACTTAACAGAAAAATGCCTGGCCTGGATAGAATGGACATGGAGAGAATGTTTCGACTTGGAGGAAAAACTAGAACCAGAGGACACCATCTCGGACTAAAGGAACGATCCTTTAAAACAGAGATGAGGAGGAATTTCTTCAGCCAGAGTCGTGAATCTGTGGAACTCTTTGCTGCAGAAGGCTGGAGAGGCCAAATCACAAGAGTCATTAAAACAGAGATAGATAGGTTTTTGATCAATAAGGGTATTAGGGGTTATGGGAGAAGGCAGGAGAATGGGATGAGCAGAGCAGATTTGATGGGCCGAGTGGCTTAATTCTGCTCCTATGTCTTATGGTCTTAAGCTTTCAGCCTCCCTGCAACCAATTTTGCAAGCATTGGACAGTGACATCCTCAATTGTCCTAGAGAAGGTGGTGTGAGCGGCCTATTTGAACTACAGTAAGAAGTCTTACAACACCAGGTTAAAGTCCAACATGTTTGTTTCAAACACTAGCTTCCGGAGCACTGCTCCTTCCTAAGGTGAATGAACCTGAAGAAGGAGCGGTGCTCCGAAAGCTAGTGTTTGAAACAAACATTTTGGATTTAACCTGGTGTACTGTGCTCACCCCAGTCCAAATCCGGCATCTCTACATCATATTTGAACTATAGTAAACAAAGAAAAATACAATGAACTGGGCAAATTAAAGTCTGACCCAATACATTTGAAAAAGAGGGTGAATGTTCAGTAAAGAGGCATTCAAAGATATACATAGACTGGGAATTTCTTCAGCTATTCTTGCTCCGTTATGACAACTTCATGTAGATCGGGTTTCCACCACTCTTCTGAGAATACTATGTCAGTAGAACAGATCCAAGAATGTCCCTACCTTTAGTTATTAGGAAATGTGTAAATTTGTTTTTAAAAAAGCTATAAAGACTTCATTTAAAATTTGTAGTTAGTTGACATAAGCAGTAGTTTGACCGACTAGATTGGTATGCCCCAAGAAATGCATACTGTTTAAGCTCTTTCAGGAAGTTAAAGTCAGTTTTCTTGTTATGGGTGGGAACTCATTCAGTCTAACCCCTATGCCTGTAAGTAAAGTAGGTAATCTCGAAGAGGCAGTCAGAACAGGTCTTATTTTAGGGCGGCATGGTGGCACAGTGGTTAGCACTGCTGCCTAAAGCACTGATAACCCGGATTCAATCGTGGCCCCGGGTCACTGTCTGTCTGTGTGGAATTTGCACATTCTCCCCATGTCTGAGCGGGTTTCACCCCCTCAACCCAAAGATGTGCAGGTTAGGTGGATTGGCCATACTAAATTGCCCCTAATTGGAAAAAAAATATTTGGATACTCTAAATAAATTTTGAAAAAGAAAAAAAAACAACAGGCCTCATTTTGACAGCTGACAGCTTTTGCCATAATTAGCAGTAGCAGATTAAGCAAGAGACCCAATGTTTAAATCTCATAGATCAAAATCTGTGACCAGCGGTGGAAACGACGAGGGAAGTCAAAAGTGGAGTGAGAATGGGACAAGGTCATTTATTATATCACAGGATGTGGGAATCACTGGCTAGACCAGCATTAATTGTCCATCCTCAATTGTCCGAGAGAAGGTGGTGTGAGCTGCCTATTTGAACTACAGTAAGAAGTCTTACAACACCAGGTTAAAGTCCAACATGTTGGTTTCAAACACTAGCTTTCGGAGCACTGCTCCTTCCTCAGGTGAATGAACCTGAGGAAGGAGCAGTGCTCCGAAAGCTAGTGTTTGAAACAAACATTTTGGATTTAACCTGGTGTACTGTGCTCACCCCAGTCCAAATCCGGCATCTCCACATCATATTTGAACTACAGTAAGAAGTCTTAAAACACCAGGTTAAAGTCCAACAGGTTTGTTTCAAATCACTAGCTTGCGGAGCACAGCTCTTTCATCGGGTGAGTGATTTGAACTACTGCAGTCCCATGTTGTGCAGGTACACCAGCAGTGCTGTTAAGGGAGTTCCAGCATTTTGTCCCAGCAACAAAATGGCAAAATAGTGCCAACTCAGAATGGTGAGTGGGTGAGTGGCTTGATGGGGAACTTGCAGATGGTGGCGTTCCCATGCATCAGTTACTCGTCCTTCCACGTGATGATGGTCACAGATTTGGACTGTGCTGTCAATGGAACCTTGGTGAGTTACTGCAGTGCATCTTGTACATGGTACAGACTGCCGCCACTGTGCATCAGTAGTAGAGGGAGTGAATGTTTAAGGTGGTGGATGGGATTCCAATCAATCAAGCTACTTTGTCTGGGATCATGTCATGTGTAGAGTGTTGTTGGAGCTGCACTCATCCTGGCAAGTAGAGTGTATTCTATCACACGACTGACTTAGTCTGACAAAGAAGTAGTTTGAAAAGTACAGATATAAAGGCATGAAAATATAATTTTAAATAAAAGATTAGTGTAAAATAGGAGTCGTGTTACAGATGCCCGCAGCACTTGAGGGAGGGTACAGTGTTTCAGAGCGCTGGGTTATAAACGACAGAGGAGTTGTCGTCTGGGAATTAGGTCACTGAAGCAGGTTAGGGGGTGGAGGTGAAAAAACATTTAAAATGTACACAGGGTTTGGATGGACGAGGAGGAGACTATGGCTGAGAGAACTGGTTTGAAACAGACAAAAATTATGGACAGCAAGTTCCCAATAAAACATGGACAGATGAACAGACCGAGGAGAGGAATTGCAAGGCCCTGAGCAAGCAGTATATTCATTAAATAAAGAAGCTGCTCTCCAATGCTATGGAAAAGATATTTATTTGTCCAGCATTTTAGATGGGTACCAAACCTATACAGGAGTCCATCGCCTGCACAAATGACATTCAGTTCCCTCAGGTTAAGCACAAGCATCAGCTTTCATGCATTGTAAACACAGTGAAGACCACAGAAGACACTTAACAGCTCCATGAAAAATACTGCAAAATTCAGAAACAAACTGAACAAATTATCAAAAAATGTAAATTCATACAAAAACATGTCAGTCAACAGTTAAACATCCAGCAGAAATAATATGCAAAACAATATCTAATTCACAGCCACTTCTGTAAATGCTATATCACAGTAATGAAGCACCAACTCAGATTAATTTTGGTTCATCAAATTAACACTATAACATTCCTAGTGCTTTGAATAAAATCCTACCTATAAAGTAGCTTTGCAAATGAGATTCACGTGACAAGAGAATGTAAAATGTTATTTCAGGGCCTAAGCCAGCACGGTCCACAGCAGGCATACAAGGTTGCTATAGTAATGAGAATACGGTTGCTGCAATGCTGCTGCTAGACTTGTGGCATTTGTACAGACAAATGAAACATCTTGAAACTACCAATGAACTGCCTAGACTCGGTATATCACTAAACAAGCTGCACAGTAACAGGAGTGCTTCTGCTTCAGTAACAGAAAATTGAGAGACTTCTAAATAGCAATTGTTCAAAATCCATTACTCACGAAATAAAAATAGAACTATCCAACATGGGAAAAGAATAATTTGCCAAAAAAAAAAGAAAAAAGTCATTTTTAAAAAGTTATAAATGGATTAACCGTTTTAAAGAGTAATAATCACAATGTTCTTATAAATTGAACCCAACAAAACAGGAAGCAAGAGTCATCTGCTAGCAGCTGGCCTTGCACTTGTGCCAAAGTCATGTTAAACTTAATTTCTGCATCAAAAAGAATCTGGAATCATCCATGACACAAGATACTATGGAGGTTAAAGTGGATAACATTAGGAAATGGGCTGGAGATCGCAGCACACGATTAATCCACATCCGTTCATTGTGGTCAGCATGTTACATTGGTACAGCCTGCTGCTTCACATGATTGCTGCTGTGTTCAGCCATGCTCTTCATTGGCAGAACACAACAGTAGGTGTCCCAAAATTGAGTGTGGCAGCCTGCATCAAAGGGAAAGTGCACTGTGCATGCAAGTAGTATGAACCATTTGAAAACTGAATCAGCAGTGAGATACTTTGAGGAATTCTGAGGATGCACAATATACAGATAAATCAAGGTTTTCCGACAATTGTGACTGTTGTGGGACTTTACAGATGGCTATATTTTAAAATGCCTCCTTGTAATTGTTGTGGGAGGGTTGGGGGAATGGTGATCATACGAACTCTGGCTGGAGGCAGATCCGTATAATCCAGACCAAAATCTATTCTCTCTCTCACACACACACACTTTAAGAATTATGTAGAATGCGTGTAAAAGGTGGTTCTCTGTTCAAAAGGGAATGGGACTCAGATTTAAGAAACAAGGAATCGCCACGGTGGAAGATGTTCTCTGGAAGACTCAGTCTGATTTGAGGGCATCGGAATATTCAATGTGGTATGTTAGGGAGAAGTGAGCCTGTCGGAACTTGGGAGTACTTTGAAACTTGTGTTGCTACTGCCAGGTGAATGGGATAAAGTAAAAGCATATCTTATGGCATGTCATTGGTTAATGTAAAAGTACCTTTTCTTTAATTAGGTTTATTAGTTGCCGGTTAAGAACAATACAGTACAGGGACAAGCCCTTCGGCCCTCCAAACTTGTGCAGATCATGTGTTCTATCTAGACCAACCGCCTATACCCAGTTTGTTCATGTGCCTATCCAGATATTTTAAAGGTCAGTAATGTACCTTCCTCAACCATCTCACTTGGCAGTGCATTCTGGGCCACCACCTCCCTCTGTGTGAAAAAAAACTTCCTCCGCACATCTCCACTGAACCTTTCCCCCCCCCCTCAGCTTGAACTTGTACCCCCTTGTAATTGTCATTTCCACCCTATCTATACCCCAAATAATTTTATAAACTTCTATCGGGTCGCACCTCAGCTTCTGTCTCTCTAGGGAGAACAATCCCAGTTTATTCAATCTCTCCTCATAACAGGCAACATAGAACATACAGCGCAGAAGGCCATTCGGCCCATCGAGTCTGCACTGACCCACTTAAGCCCTCACTTCCACCCTATACCTGTAACCCAATAAACCCTCCTCACCTTTTTTTGGACACTAAGGGCAATTTAGCATGGCCAATCCACCTAACCTGCACGTCTTTGGACTGTGGGAGAAAACCGAAGCACCCGGAGGAAACCCACGCACACACGGGGAGGATGTGCAGACTCCGCACAGACAGTGACCCAGCGGGGAATCGAACCTGGGACCCTGGCGCTGTGAAGTCACAGTGCTATCCACTTCTGCTACCGTGCTGCCCATTCTGGTAAACCTTTTCTGTACTCTCAAGCAGCCACGTCCTTCTGGTAGTGCGGTGACCAGAATTTGGCACAAATGTGGCCTCTGCTTTCTTTACCACCATTTCCACCTGTGCTACTACTTTTAAGGATCGGTGGACCTATGCTCCTGATGGTTCTGCCATTTAGTTTATAGCTCCCACCTGAATTGGTAGTGTTTAATCTAAGTAATTATGTAGCATTGTGGATAGCACAATTGCTTCACAGCTCCAGGGTCCCAGGTTCAATTCCGCCTTGGGTCACTGTCTGTGCGGAGTCTGCACATCCTCCCCATGTGTGCGTGGGTTTCCTCCGGGTGCTCCGGTTTCCTCCCACAGTCCAAAGATGTGCAGGTTAGGTGGATTGGCCAAAGATAAATTGTCCTTAAGTGTCCAAAATTGCCCTTAAGTGTTGGGTGGGGTTACTGGGTTATGGGGATAGGGTGGAGGTGTTGACCTTGGGTAGGGTGCTCTTTCCAAGAGCTGGTGCAGACTCGATGGGCCGAATAGCCTCCTTCGGCACTGTAAATTCTATGATAATTTTTGGTTGTTTGTTACAAGTCTCAAAATGGGAAATTTAAATAAAATATAAATTTAGAGTACCAATTCTTTATTTTCCCCAAGGTCCCAGGTTCGATCCCAGCCCTGGGTCACTGTCTGTGTGGAGCTTGCACATTCTCAGTGTTTGTGTGGGTTTCACCCCCACAATCCAAAGATGTGCAGGGTAGGTAGATTGGCCACACTAAATTGCCCCAAATTGGAAAAAAATTAATCGGGTGCTCTAAATTTATAAACAAGGGAAAAAAACAATTGAAGCGGACCGGCACATCAAACTGCAATATAATCTTTTTTAGCTGGCATGGGGGATAAGATTTCATCTCTTCAGTCTGAGCTAGATTCAAAACATTTTCTTGGAGCACAGCAATTTAAAGAGGCTGCGCGGGGGTTTCAAGTTGCTGCACAACTTCCTGGGAACATTGTGATGCAGACACCTCAGGCTCTCGTGAAGTTTTTGCATGTTGAACTAGCGACGTTGGCTATTAAGTAGCATGTGTCTATGCAAGGACCAAAAATTAACAGCTTTGTCCAGAGCAGAAAACATTAAAATTTCATTGAGGAAAGATCTAGTAAGCACTGGAAATGAATGATACAAGAGAGGCCTAAACACCCTCTGAAAACCTTTTATTGCTATCTTCCATTAATAAAATAATAGATAAAAGCAACCCTGCTGTCTGAGGAAAAAAATCCAGGACGGGATTCTCCGGAAAGATTTCTAAATGATGTAGCGAGCGGGAACTGCCGCGAGCTTCCCAGCGCTCAGCCCAGCGATGCCGGAAACACAATTCAATGTTAATTGGTTCACTTAAAGCCCCACGGGCTTCTCGCCATGGCAAATGAAAGCTCGCCAACTGATTCACCGGCCCCGCGCTTGCCAGCCCTCCTAACAAGGTCGAGCAGCACTTAAACAGCTCTTGCACAGCCAACCCCAGCCAGCTTGCAACAATGCCACCCAGGAGACCGGCCTCAAGATTCGGGGATGCAGATCTGGCCAGGTCCTAGACGAAGTGGGGGCCAAGAGGGATGTTCTGTGCCCCCCCCACCGAGGGTCCGCCAGAGGGCAGGGTCCTGAATGTGCACAGACCAAAGGTGCTCAGCAAAGCGATTATCCAGTCTACATTTGGTCTCTCAAATATAGAGGCGACTGCATTGGGAGCAGCGAATGCAATAGACCAAAGTGAAAGAGGTGCAAGTGTAACCTGGAATGAGTGTTTTGGGCCTGGGATGTTAAGTGTGGAAGAGGTAAAGGGGCAGGTGTTACACCTTCTGCAATGGCATGGGAAGGTGTCATGGGTGATGGGAAAGGTGTTGGGAATGGTGGAGGAGTGGACTAGATTATCGCAGATGGAATGGTCTCTGCAGAATGTGGAGAGCAGACTGACCTTAATGAGGTTCTGCGGGACGTGTCCTGCTCTCAGATGGGAATGGCCGAGGCGCTGAGGAGCATCGCCTAGGGCATCGACGGTGGTGCGGACCATGGGGAACCGCCAGGCTTGGATGCAGGGGCAGCCGGGGCTCGAACCAGCTGCCCCTCCATCCCACGGTGAACCCCAGGCCAATGGGCACTAATCGGGAGGAGGGGCGCCAAGTGCCAATCCAGACCCCCCAGTCACCCAGTCTCTGGCCATGGACCTGGAGCTGTATCCCGTCCCCTGGGCGTTCGGATGTTGCCTCCCGCAGTGCTCAGACACAGGGTCCAGGCATAGCAGTCCCATAAGCATGCTATGCAATGACTTCCACATGCTACTTGGCCCGTCCACCCACGGGAATCCACTTGGGTTGCGTGAAGTACTCACTTAATTACGATTGCCAATTCCCTGTTTGCAACAAGCTTCAGCCACACGGCCAGAAGCCTCAGCAGTCAGTGGGGGTTATGGGTTGTCTGAGGGGCAGACAGGCAGGTACAAGGGTTGCTCACGGAATGGGTTTACATGCTTCAGTGTTTGGCATGGTGGTGCACGCGCAGATACCCCCCCCCACTCTCAATAGCAGCCCAACCCTATGGAGGGCCCCAGCCTAGGATTCTCCCAAACTCTGTCGAGCACTGGGGTGGCAAGCCCAGCATCCCTGGGCTCACTGCCCATGAGCAAAATGGCTACTCACCCCCTTGGCTCCCCATAGAAGCCCTTCCGCCAGGTTCACATTTTTAAAAAGGAATACTAAACGTCGCCAGCATGACCACTTGCCGGGGAGGCAGATGAATGACGCGAGGCCATTGGACATGGGGTGGCTCCTGTTAATTGTATGGAAATAGGGCTCAAGAGGTGATAATTGATTTCTCGCCAGGCTAAGGCGAGATCTTGATTTCACCTCGGGGAGCGGGCCGGTTGCATTGCACACTGTTTGGCGACTGCCGCGGTTCCCTCGTTCTTGGCCTCTCCCGCTATTCAACGGCCTTGTTTCAGAGTGCAACGAGGCAGGACAGGTTAATGAAGTTTCATGAAATGGTGTTCAGAATTAGTATATAAATAGCTGGTCTAAAGCTGCACTAGCCAATTCAACAAACGTTGCTCAAGACCCAGAAAGCATATCGGCTGTAAAATGGTTTACCAGTTGAAAATATTATGCAAGGTATTAAAACCTTTCTACAGCCTCTCCTCCTCAACTGGCTCTTATATTCATGTACCTGATGTACAAGGCAATCCATCAAATTAAAAATAAAACAGTTTCATTTTTCTAAATATCAATTTTAATACTTCAAAATCAAAACCACCTGCCATGTTTTTCTTCCCAGAATCATTTTGCTGAAGATTCTTCAGCTAAGTACATATTACAGGCTTAAAATAAAATCCAGCTATTTTACTTCACTTATCAACTTGCATTCCCCATTTTACTGCCAAGTAAACTTTTCTACGGTATTAAGTTTCATGAAATGTGACGCAGACAAACTGCATCACATACTTCCTTCCTGTTGTATTTCTGGGACTTTGCTAATGTGAACTAGTTTTAATATAACAGTTCCTGCCGTGGATGAGCTTAAATTGTTCCTGCTCAGTTTGAAAAATGCAGTAGCCCCAAGGCTACAATGATCAAGCAGCAATGAGAAGATTCTGCTGCAACGAGAATGGGCAGCACACTACAATAACCCATTTTTATATTGCCATGTATTGAACCAAAACCTACTACTAGGGCACCTTAGTGGCACAGTAGTTAGCACTGCTGCCTCAGCACCAGGATTAGATTCCAGCCTTGGTGACTGTATGTGTGGAGTTTGCACGTTTCCCTGTGACTGTGTGGGTTTCAGTTCTCAACTTGTCTCCCAGTCTGAAGATGTGCAGATTAGGTGGATTGGCCTTTATCAATATGTGGGGTTACAGGATTGGTACAAGGGTTCTTTAGGTGGTGGCAACCTTTCCTCTACTTTCTGGCTCAACGATAGGGTACTGGGACAGTAGCAGCAGCAACCTGGTGGGGAGGGGGGAGGGAAAAGGGGGGGACGGGACGATGACTATGTTTGTTTATTTAATTTAAATTTATTTTTAAGTTCTCGTGTTGGGGTTGGGGGGATATGATACATGCGTTAATATGGTCTGGGGGGGGGGTTACAGTTGTTATGGGTTATTTTGTTGCATTTCATTGTTTGTTGTTATATTTTATATTTTCTGTAAAAAAGTCCAATAAAAATTATTTTAAAAAACAAAATATGTGGGGTTACAGGGATTGGGTGGGGGAGTGGGCCAGTTAGAGCGCTGTTAATAAGAGTTGGTGCAGACATGATGGCCAACTTTTCTTTTGTTAATGTACTGGATGTGGCCATCGCTGGTTAGGCCAGCAGGTATTGCCCACCCTTAGCTGCCCTTCAGAAGGTGGTGGTGAGTTGCCTTCTTGGACCACTGCAGTTCTTGAGGTATAGGTACACCCACTGTGCTGTTAGGGAAGGAGTTCTAGGATGTTGCCCCAGTGACAGTGAAGGAACAGCGATATATTCCCAAGCCAGGGTGATGTGGAGATGCCAGCGTTGGACTGGGGTGAGCACAGTAAGAAGTCTTACAACACCAGGTTAAAGTCCAACATGTTTGTTTCAAACACTAGCTTTCGGAGCACTGCTCCTTCCTCAGGTGAATGAAGAGGTATGTTCCAGAAACATATATATATATATATATAGACAAATTCAAAGATGCCAGATAATGTTTAGAATGCGAGCATTTGCAGGTAATCAAGTCTTTACAGGTACAGAGATAGGGGTAACCCCAGGTTAAAAAGAGGTGTGAATTGTCTCAAGCCAAGACAGTTGGTAGGATTTTGCAAGCCCAGGCCAGATAGTGGGGGATGAATGTAATGCAACATGATTCCCAGGCCGCACTCATGTGAGGAACTTGGCTCTAGGTTTCTGCTCAGCGATTCTGCGTTGTCGTGCGTCCTGAAGGCCGCCTTGGAGCACGCTTACCCGGAGATCAGAGGCTGAATGCCCTTGACTGCTGAAGTGTTCCCCGACTGGAAGGGAACATTCCTGCCTGGTGATTGTCGCGCGATGTCCGTTCATGCGTTGTCACAGCGTCTGCATGGTCTCGCGAATGTACCATGCTTTGGGACATCCTTTCCTGTCAGGGTGCTGAGTGACTTGGAGGGTAACCTCCAAGTGGTGGGGTTCCCAGGTATCTGCTGCTCTTGTCCTTCTAGATGGTAGTGTCGTGGGTTTGGAAGGTGTTGTCTAAGGAACCGTGGTAAGTTACTGCCGTGCATCTTGTAAATGATGCACATAGCTGCCACTGTTCTTCAGTGGTGGAGGGTTTGAATGTTTGTGGCAGGGGGAGCAATCCGACGTGCTGCTTTGTCCTGGATGGTGTTGGGCTTCTAGAGTGTTGTTGGAGCTGCACTCATCCAGGCAAGTGGAGAGTATTCCATGGGCAGCATGGCAGCATAGTGGTTAGCACTATGGCTTCACAGCACCAGGGTCCCAGGTTAGATTCTTGCTTGGATCACTGTCTGTGTGTAGTCTGCAGATTCTCCCAGTGTCTGCATGGATTTCTCCGGGTGCTCCGGTTTCCTCCCACAGTCCAAAGATGTGCAGGTTAGGTGGATTGGCCATGCTAAATTGCCCTTAGGTTAGATGGAGTTGCTGGATTACGGGGATAGGGTGGAGGTGTGGGCTTAAGTAGGGTGCTCTTTCCAAGAGCCAGTGCAGACTCGATGGGCCGAATGGTCTCCTTCTGCACTATAAATTGTATGATTACACTCCTAACTTGTGCCTTGTAGATGGTGGACAGGCTTTGGAGGTCAAGAGGTGAGTTACATGCTGTAGGATTGCTAGCCTTTGACCTGCCCTGGCAGTTACAGTATTAATGTGGCTAGTCCAGTTCAAGATGTTGGTTGTGGGCATTCAGCGATGGTAATGCCATTGAATGTCAAGGGGAGGTGGTTAGATCCTCTCTTGCAGAAGATGGTCTTTGCCTAGCACTTGTGTGGTGCCAATTTAACTTGCCACTTGTCAGCCCAGGTCTGGATAATTGTCCAGATCTTGCTGCATTTGGACATGAACTGCTTCTTTATCGGAGGAGCTACAAATGATGCTGAACATTGTGCAGTCATCCATAAACATCCCCACATCTGACCTTATGATGTAAGTGGGGTCATTGATGAAGCAGCTGGAGATGGTTGGGCCTAGGATACTACCCTGAGGAACTCCTGCAGTGATGTCCCGACACTGAGATTTGGCCTCCAGCCACAACCATCTTCCTTTGTGCCAGGCATGACTCCAACCAGCAGAGAGTTTCCCAGATTCCCATTGACTCCAGTTTAGCTAGGAGTCCTTGATGCCATACCCGGTCAAATGCTGCCTTGATGTCAAAGGCAGTTACCCTCACCTCAGGCATTCAGCTCTTTTGTCCATGTTTGAACCAAGGCTGTAATAAGGTTAGGAGCCGAGTGATCCTGGCAGAACTCAAACTGAACGTCTGTGAGCTGGTTATTGCTGAGTAAATGCTGCTTGTTAGCACTGTTGATGACTCCTTCCATCACTTTGCTGATGATGGAGAGTAGACTGATGGGGTGGTAATTGGCTAGGTTGGATTTGCCCCGTTTTGTGTGTATAGGACACACCTGGGCAACTTTCCATATTGCTGGGTAGATGCCAGTATTGTAGCTGTACTGGAACATCTTGGCTAGGGGTGCAGCACGTTCTGGAACACAAGTCTTCAGTACTATTGCTGGGATATTGCCAGGGTTCATAGCCTTTGCAGTGCCTTAGATATTTCTCGATACACACTGGCCTCCTTCTGCACGGGAGTGATTCTTTGGGTACTTACATACGGCATATTTTTACATGGCACCAAGATAAAATTCAGGTTCTAGACTCAGGAGAGGTCATTACACCAGGTTTCCACCCCTTCCATGTGGACCATTTTCTCAATGGACTGACCCAGTTCTGCTTCTACAACAGCCATTACTGCAGGGGAGGGTGCTTTTGGTTCAATTAGCTCTTATTCCTCACAATACAATTCATTGCAGAGGATTCTAAGGCAAGGACCCAAGAAGCTCATGATGGGTCTTAAGTCAAGATCTTAGGTCAGGAGCAAGTTAAAATACAGCTGTCTTTTTTTAAGTCCTTTCCCAAAAAGGATCACTTGGGCGTTCTATTGCTGATTGCAGTTGCATGCCTTTGGAAGCATTTAATGGATTGACCAATAACTATAACTCCCAATTTTCATTCTTGGACCAATGGCTTGACTGTGGTGCTGCGAAAATAAATGGAATTGAAGTTTGGACAACTCATTACATGATGTATTTAAGGATGTCACAAAGTTAACAAATTTTCACGTAAAATTTTCTGAAAGTTTCATATTTCAGCAATTTCATCAAAGTAAAAATCAGTACATATGCACACAGCTAGTAACACATGGAATGCAAGTACTGTGGCTGTAAAAGGATGCCCACAGCGCTCAGTATCCTGTGACGGAGGATCAAATAGAGGAGTGTGGAGAGCAGTCACGCACATCTTGCGATAATCCATACATAAATTGGAGTAAACAGGAAACTAGTGTTTCCTAGCAGCTGCAACTACAGACTGTGTGGTAGCTGTACAAACATGTTTATATTTTGTCTATGTTTTCTCTTTTAATTATTTTCTTTCACTATGCCACAATAGGATGTGCAACCTGTCCCCGCTTCTATCAATGGCTTACTTAATTATAACACCCATCCAAAATAATTTTTTTTTAAGCCATTTCAAATTCAGAATATTTCAGATTAGCTTAAAATATCTTTCTAAGAGTTTAAATTTATTGAACTGAAAGAAAGTTCAAAATATAAACACTGGCAGAGATGATTGATTGAGGCTATGGGACCACAAAAGCAAACAGGATATCCTTCACTTCCAACACAACACCAGTGGCACTAATACGAAGCATTTTAGACACCAATAAACTCAATGAAAAAACCACTAAAATGGAGAAAACTACCACTACATTCAAGCATGTGGCGACTGCAAATATTAGTCTCAAAAATTTGAAATGGCTCTCCCAATTATGATAGGTAAATATCATGGTTTGCAGCAGCATGTATGCATTTCATACCCCGTGACCAACTTCACTGTTAAAAAGGTTAACAGTGGGGGGGAGGGGGGAGGGGGGGGGGGGGGGGAGGGAGGGGGGGGGGAGGGAGGGGGGGGAGGGGCAAACGTGGGTTTGAGTAGGGTGATCATTGCTCGGCACAACATCGAGGGCCGAAGGGCCTGTTCTGTGCTGTACTGTTCTATGTTCTATGTACCTGTACGTCGAAAAAATTTCCCACAGGATATAGGGTACCGGGAATGACCCCGCTTTCAAACAGGGCTTTTCTTTTTACGATCAGGCCTGAACAAACCCACAATGCCCCAACGTACCGTGGGTTTCCTCCGGGTGCTCCGGTTTCCTCCCACAGTCCAAAGATGTGCGGGTTAGGTGGATTGGCCATGCTAAATTGCCCGTAGTGTAAGGTTAATGGGGGGATTGTTGGGTTACGGGTATACGGGTTACGTGGGTTTAAAGTAGGGTGATCATTGTTCGGCACAACATTGAGGGCCGAAGGGCCTGTTCTGTGCTGTACTGTTCTATGTTCTATGTACCGATTAGGGGGACCTTGATCCCCTCTCAACATCTCTGGGCCCAAACCCCAGCGTAGGCCAAATGTCACCAGCCTGGCAGTGGCACCTGTGCACCCAGGTGACACTGCCAGGACCAAAGTGCCCAGGTGGCATCAGCAGTGTCAGTGTGCCACCCTGCCCAGAGGCCGACCACTCAGGGCCCTCTGATTGCCTGGGAGGACTCATTTGACCTCTAGTTAGATCTCGCGAGGCATGGCAAGACGGACAAATCTCATGAGATTTCCTAATCCAGAGTCAGCTGAGACGTGACCGTTAGATCGCGCTCATAGTCACCCATTTGTACTCTACCAGCAAATCGCGACTTGGCAGAAACATGTAGTCAGATAGGTTAGGGATAGTAAATGAACAAACATGCTCACAAAATAAAATTAGGCAATATTTCAGATTTGACAATCATCATCCCTGGTTATATCACGTCCAACTGGCAGGACAAACTCACCAGAGATGGGAGCACAGTGGTATATAGTTGTGGTGGGGAAGGGGGGACTGGCCCTGGTGGTCTTCAATATTAACTCAGAACCTCTGGCTTCACGCCAGACACAGGGAAGGAAACATCCAGATGATTACTACCTATTGTCCTCCCTTAACTGATGAAACAGT
Source organism: Scyliorhinus canicula (assembly GCF_902713615.1). NCBI lineage: Eukaryota > Metazoa > Chordata > Chondrichthyes > Carcharhiniformes > Scyliorhinidae > Scyliorhinus > Scyliorhinus canicula. The sequence goes on along the minus strand of NC_052146.1, from coordinate 29,148,182 downwards.
AAAAAGTAAAAATTGCCATAGTCCCAGACGACTATAGGCTGCTCTTCTCTTTTGAGGGGGAGAGCTGACTGGTGACTATTTAACCCGAGGATCACCACACCCCAGGCGAGATGCAAGGTTGTATAACCTCAGCCGGTATGGGAATTGAAGCTGCGCTGTTGGCCTTGCTCTGCATCATGAACCAGCTGTCCAGCCAACAGAGCTAAATCGGCCCCCATGAAGTATCAGTACTCCATGCTAAATGCTGCTTGGAAGAAGTTTGAAAGGCACAGAATTAAATGTCTATCACTTAAAGTTGCTCAATAGTATTAACAAATTCTCTTGATATCTAATTTGACTCTAATTCACTATTTCACGTACATAGTTTGCTATTTTTCTCTTTACCCAAGTTTTAATTGGTTAAGGAGCTAGAGCTTTGGACTTGACAATCACAAGATCCAGGTGCATCATCAACATCACCACTCCATTAATGGTGACAAATTATTAGTGACAACCATTTGTCTTGCAAAAATGATACAATCTGAAGGTGTGGTTAAAAGAAAAACTAATTCATAGCATTTGCTCCAAGATTCACTGCTTCAGTGATTTCTGAGCCTTTGTTAATGCTTGCCAAAAATGTAAAGCCACCAGATGCCCCAAAACATTAAGTAGCCTTGTCCTAGGTGTGATTAAAAGAAAAACTAATTCATAGCATTTGCTCCAAGGTTCACTGCTTCAGTGATTTCTGAACCTTTGTTAATGCTTGCCAAAAGTGAAAAGCCACCAGATGCTGCAAAACATTAAGTAACCTTGTCCTTTCATTTACACTACTCAAATTTTTTTTTTTTAAATAAACATTTTATTGAGGTATTTCTTTGGCATTATAACAGCAACAAGATTAACAATGTACATAACAAGGAGAATATAAACATAGTGCAAATTCTACCTCCCTCATCGCAAAATATTAATTACTCCTTTGGAGTTAAACACATTATGAATCAGCTTTAATTGAAGCATAATTATAAAAAGTCATATCAAATGTGAAATTTAAGAGGTTGTTAATCATTCCAGGTTGATTAAAATGTCAAAATAAGATTATATTTTATGAATTTTCAGGGTTTTTTTGGCCTGGTTTTGATCAAATAAAAAATAGGTGTAAAATTGTGTTTGATAACTGCTGAGAAACACATTGGGATGTTTTACTAAGTTAAGGCACGTTATTGCTGCATTAAGGTGATGTTACGGGTTATTTGTCAGCTTCTCAGTATTATCAATCACACACACTAACTAGCTTGGTGAATTAGTAGTGTTGCTTTAACAGCAGCAGTCAGTTGAGCAACCATCACTGGCTCTCATTTTGCACAGCATATGCACCTGGCAGCACAAGTTAAACTAGATGGATAACCCTATATATGTATTAAAAGAACACCAGTTCCAGCAATTGGCTCAAGCATAATTGTACATTGGGATTGTTGAAAAAGGACCCGTGCTTTGGAAGCAGGCAGGATTAGCAAAACACAGTAAAAGGACCTTTCCCCATGTTCAAAATATAGGTAATAATAATTAGAATCCTTATCATTGTCACAAGTAGGCTTACATTAACACTGCAATGAAGTTAGAACATAGAACATACAGTGCAGAAGGAGGCCATTCAGCCCATTGAGTCTGCACCGACTACTTAAGGCCTCACTTCCACCCTATCTCCGTAACCCAATAACCCCATCTCACCTTTTTGGTCACTAAGGGTAATTTATCATGGACAATCCACCTAACCTGCACATCTTTGGACTGTGGGAGGAAACCGGAGCAGACATGGGGGGAACGTGCAGACTCCGCACAGACAGTGACCCCAGCGGGAATCAAATCTGGGACCCTGACGCTGTGAAACGACAGTGCTAACCACTGCTACCGTGCCGCCCAGGTTATTACTGAATCGGTACAAAAGCGGACTACTGAAGATGCTGGAATCTGAAATAAAAATAGAAAAATCTAGGAATATCCAGCAGATCAGGCAGGATCTGTACAGAGAAACAGAGTTTACATTTAGGGTTATTGCCGACCCTTCATCAGAATTAAGTTGTCAACTGAAAATATCAACTTGTTTCTGTTGAGATACTGCCTGACCTGCTGAATATGTCCTGAATTTTCTGTTTTTATTACTGAAGGTGTAACCTGATTTTCCCCAAGCATCTGCTTGTATGATGGACTGGTTGTACCATGAAACTATTGTTCTAACTGAAACATTTCCTGTTCTCTTTGTACCAGATCTCAGGCTTATCTTTGATCTTTCAAGCAACACCCATACATAGACAATGACGGAATATTTATCGAGTGGTTAGAGGATCTTATTCCCCTTAGGAAACTAAAGCTATCCGCACCACATATCAGAGCTCAAAACTGCAAAAAGTGTTGAAAATTGTTTACAATTTACTGATTTGGACTCTCATCCTGCAACGTAAAAACAGAATTATCAATACATTAAATGTTAAAATATTTCTTTAAAAATGACTGCCAGTTATTAATAAAAAGACATTTTTCCACTCTGCCAACAGATAAAGAAATCCATTTCCTTGAAACGTGGTTTGCTTTTATAATACATATTATTACAGACCTGCTGGTACATTTCAGCACTTAAAATAACTCCACTTGCTACTAGAGCATAAAGCAAAAATCTAAAGAGCTTTCAACTGCACAGCCTTTTCCTCAGCCACAACAGTTTCTCGGTTCTTTCACTAAAACAGTAGTACTAAACAAATCATATTTTCTCTGTCCCTTTCATCTTTCCAGCCACGTGTGTCCCCAGTTTCCCCTCTCTCAATTCACTTTTACTTAGAATGCACTCTAAAAGGTAACAAGCATCCTTGAATGCCTCAAAGTGCCACTTCTTCACTTGTGGGCCTAGCTGAACAAAGACGAGTCACACTCGAGGCTAATTCGGTCTCCACCTAAACAGCCACACAAGTGTCACCCGACTAGAATAAAGAGCAAAAGCCCAGACAATTTTCCTTCAAGCTTAGAGGTCTGTGACCAACTGTATCATCTCAATGTTGTCCAGTCTAACAGCCAATTCAGCACTGAACAGGGATCAAATCAGAAACACAAATTTTTGTTAAACTCTCAATCCCTTCCTGTCCCATTATGCTTGTCCTTACCTGTCGTATAAGAAATGGTTGAGGACTCTCGGTCTGTACTCGTTGGAGATTAGAACGATTGGGGGGGGGGATCTTATTGAAACTTACAGGATTCTGCGAGGCCTGGAACGAGTGGACGTGGAGAGGATGTTTCCACTTGCAGGAAAAAGAAGAACCAGAGGACACAATCTCGGACTAAAGGGACAATCCTTTAAAACTGAAATGAGGAGGAATTTCTTCAGCCAGAGGGTGGTGAATCTATGGAACTCTTTGCCGCAAAAGGCTGTGGAGGCCAAATCACTGAGTGTCTTTAAGACAGAGATAGATAGGTTTTTGATTAACAAGGGGATCAGGGGTTATAGGAAGTAGGCAGGAGAAAATATCAACCACGATTGAATGGCGGAGCATACTCGTTGGGCCGAGTGGCCTAATTCTGCTCCTTTGTCTTCTGGTCTACATTGCTATACTCATTTGCCACCTAAATCTTTTTCTAAAACTCCCTTCACCCGAGGCAACCCCCCCGTATTTATTTCTCAAGCTAGATTACCTAGTAACCATGTCTCTGTAATGTTGGTTACATCCAAATCATATTAGCTATTTACACCATTAGTTCATCTACCTTATTGCAGATGCTGTTTGCATTTAGATAATGAACTTCCCATTTCATCTTTTAAAAACTTCTATTCCCTGCTATGATTTTATTCATTGATGTACAATTTTCGTTAAAACTCTCAATCCCTTCCTGTCCCACTGTGCTTGTCCTTACCTACATTGCTATACTCGTCGGCCACCTCAATCTTTTTCCAAATCTCCCTTAACCTGTAACAAACCCCCCTCCCAAATACTCAGATTTTCCTACTTTCTGTTTACAGTCAGTTGAATAGTTGGTAATAGCAATAGATAAGTGGATATTTCAGCCAATCACAATATTCTGTAAGTACAAAAATGATCCCTATGGAAGATGCAGGAGTAACAATGCATGCTAGGAGGCCGTTTAATTATATGTTGAGAAATAAACTTTGCAGAAGACATCGATTTCCTGTGCATAAACCTAAATGCTGGTTATCTTGATTTTTGGTTCCTAATTCGGAGTCACAATTACCATCGTAAATTGCTACGTCACTATTCAATTCTTGGACATAAATAAGGGGGTCAGTCAGCCCATCATGCCAGCATCAGCTCTCGAAGATGAGAGGTCACCCGTCATTGTTTGATGGTTTTCACCTGCTGGAGCACATTGCAATATTGTCAAATGAGCTTACCACCTCAAACATGAAAAAATATGATGTGGAGATGTCGGCGTTGGACTGGGGTGAGCACAGTAAGAAGTCTTGCAACACCAGGTTAAAGTCCAACAGGTTTGTTTCAAACACTAGCTTTCGGAGCACTGCTCCTTCCTCAGGTGAATGAAGAGGTATGTTCCAGAAACATATACATATATATATATATATATATATATAAAATATATATATATAATATATATTATATATATATATAGACAAATTCAAAGATGCCAGATGTTTAGAATGCGAGCATTTGCAGGTAATCAAGTCTTTACAGGTCCAGAGATAGGGGTAACCCCAGGTTAAAGAGATGTGAATTGTCTCAAGCCAGGACAGTTGGTAGGATTTCGCAAGCCCAGGCCAGATGGTGGGGGATGAATGTAATGCGACATGAATCCCAGGTCCCGGTTGAGGCCGCACTCGTGTGCGGAACTTGGCTATAAGTTTCTGCTCGGCAATTCTGCGTTGTTGCGCGTCCTGAAGGCCGCCTTGGAGAATGCTTACCCGGAGATCAGAAGCTGAATGCTCTTTACTGCTGAAGTGTTCCCCGACTGGAAAGGAACATTCCTGTCTGGTGATTGTCGTGCGATGCCCGTTCATTCGTTGTCGCAGCGTCTGCATGGTCTCGCCAAAGTACCATGCTTCGGGACATCCTTTCCTGCAGCGTATGAGGTAGACAACATTGGCCGAGTCGCATGAGTACGTAACGCGTACCTGGTAGGTGGTGTTGTCACGTGTAACGGTGGTATCCATGTCGATGATCTGGCACGTCTTGCAGAGATTGCCATGGCAGGGTTGTGTGGTGTCGTGGTCGCTGTTCTGAAGGCTGGGTAGTTTGCTGCAAACAATGGTTTGTTTGAGGTTGCGTGGTTGTTTGAAGTTAAATAGTGGTGGTGTGGGCATGACCTTGGCAAGAAGTTCATCTTCATCGATGATGTGTTGAAGGCTACGAAGATGATGTCGTAGTTTCTCCGCTCCAGAAAGTACTGGACGACGAAGGGTACTCTGTCGGTTGTGTACCCTGTTTGTCTCCTGAGGAAGTTGGTGCGGTTTTTTGCTGTGGCGCGTTGGAACTGTCGTTCGATGAGTCGAGCGCCATATCCCATTCGTACGAGGGCATCTTTCAGCGTCTGTAGATGTCTGTTACGCTCCTCCTCGTCGAAGCAGATCCTGTGTATACGGAGGGCTTGTCCATAGGGGATGGCTTCTTTAATGTGTTTAGGGTGGAAGCTGGAGAAGTGAAGCATCGTGAGGTTATCTATGGGCTTGCGGTAAAGCAAAGTGCTGAGGTGACCGTCCTTGATGGAGATGAGTGTGTCCAAGAATGCAACTGATTTGGGAGAGTAGTCCATGGCGAGTCTGATGGTGGGATGGAACTTATTGATGTCATTGAGTAGTCATTTCAGTGATTCTTTGCCGTTGGTCAAAAGGAAAAAAATGTAATCGATGAATCTGGTGTATAACGTCCATTGAAGGTCCTGTGTGGTGAGGAAGTCTTGTTCAAACTTGTGCGTGAAGATGTTGGCATATTGAGGTGCGGATTTGGTCCCCATGGCTGTTCCGTGTGTCTGGATGAAGAACTTGTTGTCAAAGGTGAAGACGTTGTGATCCAGAATGAAGCGGATGAGTTGCAGAATTGAGTCTGGAGATTGGCAGTTGTCGGTGTTGAAGACTGAGGCTGTTGCAGCAATGCCGTCGTCATAGAGCACAATCATCGACATGGATACCACCATGACACACGAGAACACCACCCACCAGGTACGCAGTACATACTCGTGCGACTCGGTCAACGTTGTCTACCTCATACACTGCAGGAAAGGATGTCCTGAAGCTTGGTACATTGGCGAGACCATACAGACTCTGCGACAACGAATGAACGGGCATCGCGCGACAATCACCAGGCAGGAATGTTCCCTTCCAGTCGGGGAACACTTCAGCAGTCAAGGGCATTCAGCCTCTGATCTCTGGGTAAATGTTCTCCAAGGTGGCCTTCAGGACGCGCGACAACGCAGAATTGCCGAACAGAAACTTATAGCCAAGTTCCGCACACGAGTGCGGCCTCAACCGGGACCTGGGATTCATGTCGCATTACATTCATCCCCCACCATCTGGCCTGAGCTTGCGAAATCCTACCAACTGTCCTGGCTTGAGACAATTCACACGTCTTTAACCTGGGGTTACCCCTATCTCTGGATGTGTAAAGACTTGATTATGTCTTGCAAATGCTCGCATTCTAAGCATTGTCTGGCATCTTTGAATTTGTCTATATGTATGTTTCTGGAACAAACCTCTTCATTCACCTGAGGAAGGAGCAGTGCTCCGAAAGCTAGTGTTTGAAACAAACCTGTCAGACTTTAACCTGGTGTTGCAAGACTTCATAATGAAAAAAATGTTTACAACTCACCATCTGCACTAACCATGCATAAGAAGTATTGAAACAAAGCATTCAACAAAAAGTTTTAATAACACTTTCAGTACCTCTTTTAAACTGTTGAAAGGGCAATAGATGATTGGAGATAGACTGCTGGAATCAACAATCATTTCAAACATTTGCAGTCATTACCTTGCTAACTCTCAATGCACAATCACAAGGAGTACGCTGTTGTACACCTGGGTAGTCATCAAGTACGAAAGCATGATGTTCACCAGTTGGCTTAATGTCTTTAGTGGATGATGGGCAATTTTGTGGATTATTCCTGCAAAGTACATTTTTGAGAGATTGCACTTTAGGCAGTCAATCAAAACTTAGTAGCAGCCTCCTCCCAAGAGTAGAATGCTACGGTAATGAATGAACACTCATGTATTATTCACATAGAATCCACGGTACAGAAATAGGCCATTCAGCTTAATGGAGATACACTAGTGCCCTTTACTCTACCTCTCTCAAGTCATTCCCTTCTTTCCAAATATGCCAATTAGAGTACATTAACACTCGGGGGCAGAGACCTGTGCCCCAAGGTCCCAGTCAAATATTGAGCCTTAATTTTCAGCTGTCCTGTCTGTCGAATTTAGTTATTGGAATGGTTTCCTATCGTATTGTATGAAGATGACTTCTCCTTCCCGAGTCTTGCAGCCAGCACGTGCTCTTAGCACCATGCAGATGAGGGTGCAGGTTTGGGCAAGGCAGGTCAAATATGAATAATAACAAAATATTGCAGTTGCTCAAAATACAAAATAAAACATGATGACCCTTCCAGATCTATATGATCCTATGACAGTGCTGAAGGGGAATAGAAAGTCTCCGCCCTTCTATACAAGGGTCATATGGACTCGAAACAACTCAAGTTTCTCTCTGCACAGATGCTGCCAGACCTGAGTTTACCCAGCGCTTCCTGTGGTTGGATAAGATACGATCCCTTTTTAAATTCCAGGATCTGCAAACCTGAGTTATTGGCGTAGCCGAATCTATTAAAGCCAGAAGGAAACAAGCAGGGGGATTAGCAGCAGACTCACGGGTACATGTTGCCTCCCCAGTACCTTGTGTTGTGCATCCACAGCTTCTTTAACACCGCCGCTCCCCATGCACACGCCTGTTTCTGCTCCGCCACCAGTCGGCTGAATACATAGAATTTACAGTGCAGGAGGCCATTCAGCCCATCGAGTCTGCACCGGCTCTTGGAAAGAGCACCCTACCCAAGCCCATACCTCCACCCTACCCAATAACCCCACCCAACATTAAGGGCAATTTGGACACTAAGGGCAATTTAGCATGGCCAATCCACCTAACCTGCACGTCTTTGGACTGTGGGAGGACCCGGAGGAAACGCACACACACACGGGGAGAATGTGCAGACTCCACACAGACAGTGACCCAAACCCGGATTCGAACCTGGGACCCTGGAGCTGTGAAGCATTTAGCTGAAATCTCACATCAATCAAAGCCCAGTCAGTCCCCTTCCTCCTCCGCGGCGCTCATGCCCACTTGTCACAGGTGGGTGTAAAAGCGGGAGCTGGTCGGAAATTTCACACACAGGGGCTCACTTACCAACGGAACAATTATGCACGGCATTGAAAAAGGAGACATTGATCCAACCCTCCCCTCCCCACAAACTGATGCTTCACCCGGGAAAACGACAGCCAACGAAGACAACGTTGGGGGTGAGCACTGGCCAGGAATTGCTGGAAGCTGCAAAGGGAACTCGCGCATTCATACAGTGCCTTCCACCTTTGCAAGTGCGGGTCCCTGCCGTAACCTGCTGATGGTGGCTGAGCGATAAGGAGATGCCCCAAGGAGGTCTTAACGCTGCTCTCTCTGATCGATGCAAACCAATGTCACCACACTCCCAATCTCACTACTGTAACTCGTGCAGTGGTGCCCGGCAATGCAGCCTAGCGAGTCTGCACGTTGGTCCAAGGGAGGAGGGGATTTCCTGTCGCACTAATATGAGCCCCCCTCCCTCCGTCCATCTTCAGGTAGCAGATTGGCACAAACCTCAATAGCCATCATCACAAAACACCAGTCCAGTCACCATCTCCTTCGGCCGGCCACGGCACTCGCCATTATTATTTTTGAGAGAGCCCCCCAGCAGCCCGTTAGTTGGAGCGGAGTCAGCTCAGCTCAGTGAGGAGAGCCGGTACCTCCATTATCACCTACCCTCCCTCCGCAAGCAGCCCGACTTTACCTCACCAGTTGACGGAGGCACCCTCGCGCCGCTACCCGGCCATCTCGCGCCTGCGTGCACAAACCGGCCCCGCTCCAGCCGCTCAGGGCTCTCGAAAGCCAATTTAAATACTGATTTAAATACGCGAATGCGTCACCCGCAGCGCGCCCTGTCCTCCGCTCGGTTCCCGGAAGCATGCGCGCGCCTCTGTGGCCGTTGAGGGCGAAGCGATAGACATCTTTGCGATGGTGACATGGGTCCTGGCAGAGGCAATGCCGACGCCAAACACTGAAAGATCTGCTGAGGGTAAGGATTCTGTGGAACTCTTTACCTCAGAGTTAATGGCTGAGAAAGGTGCGTTCATAATGCGGCCAAATAGGTTGAGTATCAACTTGTAAATCTTTCAATGCATGCCAACAACAAGCGGGAAGAGGAGAGATTTCTGGACAGCAATGTGATAAAGAAATTGACACAGCACCTTCTAATGCGACTATTTGGGGATGGAGGAATATTTGCAATATTTTATTTGATAAATCCAGTTTGTTCTTGTGCCTTTCAAAAATATTTGTATGGAAAAAAAAAATCACTTTCCACCCATCTAACTTCACGCAAAGTAAACAAGAGATTTACCAAACATATATTAAATTCCCGTGCCAGCCTCCCCGAACAGGTGCCGGAATGTGGCGACTAGGGGCTTTTCACAGTAACTTCATTTGAAGCCTACTTGTGACAATAAGCGATTTTCATTCTTCATTATATTATTCTATTGCAAAACAGGGGCAGCACGGTAGCATAGTGGTTAGCACAGTTGCTTCACAGCTCCTGGGTCCCAGGTTCGATTCTGGCTTGGGTCACTGTGCGGATCCTGCACATTCTCCCCGTGTCTGCGTGGGTTTCCTCTAGGTGCTCCAGTTTCCTCCCACAGTCCAAAGATGGGCAGGTTAGGTAGATTTGCCATGCTAAATTGCCCTTAGTGCCCAAAAGGTGGGGTGGGGCTGTTCAGTTATGGGAATAGGGTGGGCTTGGGTAGGGTGCTCTTTCCAAGGGCCGGTGCAGACATGATGGGCCGAATGGCCTCCTTCTGCACTGTAAATTCTGTGATCTATGATCTTTTTCTTCCCAAGAAAAACATATATTAAATTTGATTGCAAAAAAATCAGGCTTTTTCTTCCCTCTATTAATAATTTGCCAATTTGTATTTGACATCAAGGGCGCGATTCTCCGAGGCCGTGCCGGTTGGGAGAATCGCTGGTCGCGCCATTTTATTGCGCGATGCCGTCCCGCCATTCTCCCAACTGGCGAGAACGGCCCCGCCAGGTTCTGCGCTGCGCCAGGCGGAGAATCGCCCGTGCCACTCAAAATGGCGATTCTCCGGTACCCCCGCCATTCTCTGGCCCGGATGGGCCGAGTGGCCGCTCTGGCCCGACTGGTTCCCACCGGCGCCGTCCACATCTGGCCGCTGCAGGGACGGCCTGTTGTGGGGGGGTTCCTTCACCGGGGGGGGGGGCCTCCGATGGGGTCTGGCCCGCGATCGGGGCCCACCAATCGGCAGGCCGACCTATCTAAAGGAGGACTTCTTTCCTCCGCCGCCCCGCAAGATCCATCCGCTATCTTCTTGCGGGGCAGCCTCGGGGAGGACGGCAACCCAACCCGCGCATGCGCGGATGACTTCATTTATGCGACGCCGGCAGCTTCATTTATGCGGCGGCGCTTTTTACTGGGAGCCAAGGCCCAGCGTGCCTAAAATACGCGACGCCACTCCTAGCCCCTCGGGGGCGGGAGAATAGGGGCTGGGAGCGGGCTCCGACCCTGGAGTGAAACACGCCGGTTTTCACTCCGGCGTCGGGACTTTGTCTCCATTTCGGAGAATCGCGGCCCATGTCCTGATACGCTTGTAAAATGCATCGACATTCTACATATGTAAATCAGGAGTCTAACACCTCCAAGGTTGGTTTGTCATGAGGCAACTCATATTGACACGAGGGAAACCAAACTGTGAGATTATCTGCAACCTGGAAGCTAATTTTTCTACACTTGAATGCACAGCCAGGAAAAATAAGTCACTCCTGACCCATTCCCACCAGCCAACATCACCCCCCACACCCGAATCTTCCTCACACTTCACCACCTGCCACTACCCCCTTCCCAGCCTCTTTCGCTAATCTCCCCCATGCCTGAAATCCTATCCCCACCCCCAATTCCCAGATCCACTTACCTGAGCCCTGCTGTGTCTCTAGCAGCAACTTTACTGAAGCTTCCGATCTTGCACTGGCTTTATGATAAACACGTCCAAGGCCTAGTATTGGAGGAACATTCCTAATCAGAGACAGGGAACATACCCTGGGAACACCCAAAGTCCTGAGCCTATGTGTGCTGAACTTGGATGCCGTAAGAAAGTTTGTCAAAGTAGTGATTTTCGGGGGTAGCACGGTGGCGCAGTGGGAAGCACTGCAGCCTCACGGCGCCGAGGTCCCAGGTTCTATCCCAGCTCTGGGTCACTGTGGAGTTTGCACATTCTCCCCATGTTTGTGTGGGTTTCACCTCCGCAACCCAAAGATGCACAGGGTAGGTGGATTGACCATGCTAAATTGCCCCTTGGAAAAATGAATTGGGTCCCAATTTTTTTTTTCAAGTAGTGGTTTTCTTTCATTTCCAATGTGGATATATCTAGCATCCAGGTAACATCAAGTGATACACCCCAATGGCAAAAAGATTGAGGGGGGGGGAGATGAATCAGAAACCAAACATTTCACAGCACAATATGTAGTCACCACATTTTTTCTTTCTAAAAACCTTAAAAAAAAATAATCATCATGCTGAAGTGACCAGTAATCATGCACACACTGGGCAATATAATGCTGGAAATTTGTTTCAAGATATCGAATGCATAAAATACTATAGATTGGGCAAGTACAGTTTTATTGAAACATCTGATAATGCCGCTAGCAGATTCCATTACCTTTCAGTTGATACATCTGCCATAACCACATAGGATGTGCTCAGGGGCAATGGAGGTGGTCCGAATTCTAAAACTATATAGGAGCCTTTTATCTTTTGAACCCTAAAGCTGTGCTCATCTGTGGTGAAAGCAGCCTCTATTTAAAATATGTTTTTTATCCCCCAATTCACTGTCAGGTATGTTTTTAAACTACGCAGAATTTCTACTACACAAGAAAAGCCGACTCATTCCCACAGGTCTATGCTGGTGCTTTTTATGAATGCGAGGAGTCTCCTCCCACCTTACTTCATCTAATCGTCAACAACATATCTTTTTAGGCAGAAAAGGAATATAAGGATACATTGAATTGTGATAGAAATATATGGAAATATCATTAGAAATGCTTGTGCTTTGAAAAAGCCCTTTGTACTGCCCAGTCACAGATATGAACCGACCAGAGAACCACAGCTGACGAGCTATAAATAAAAAAAACAAATTCAATATTGAGAACTTAAAAACAATTCTCATCAGTACCAGAACAGGCGCCGGAATGTGGCAACTAGGGGCTTTTCATAGTAACTGCATTGCAATGTTAATGTAAGCCTACTTGTGATAATAAAGATTATTATAAAAAAACTAGATCTACAAGAAATACATTTTGCACTGAATGGCAAGCACCCATATAAATATCATAGATTGGCTTCCGGTGGTGACTATGGTGTGAGTGGTCGCACATTTGGTGGCTCCCGCTCATGGTGGGCATTTGGACCTCCCCCCCCCTCCGATTTATGGTGGATTTGATCAATAAAACAAGATGCTGGGGAAGTAGAAGGGGAGGGTTCCCCACCAGTAAATGTGGCCTTTCTGCATGAGAAATTTGCTCAGCAAAGAAAGGAATATCTGGAAGATCTGGACAGGGTGGTAGATCCGATCAAGGCAGGGATCGATCACATGAAGCAGAGATTGGAAGCCCAGGGTCAGGTGATCCAGAAGGTGGAAGAGGCGGTGGCTCAGCACGATGATCAACTAGCTGCGATGGCGGCGGAGATGGGCTGATGAAGGACCATCAGAAGACGCTGCAGGACAAGGTGGAGGATCTGGAGAACAGATCGCACAGGCAGAATCTGAGGATTGTCGGCCTGCTGGAGGGCAGCGAGGGAAAGGATGCTGGTGCATATATGGCACGTATGTTCGAGAAGTTGCTGGGAGAAGGGGCGTTAGCTCGGCCCTTGGAGTTGGACAGGGCGCACAGGACAATTATGAGGAAGCTGCTGAGGAACGAGCCGCGGAGGGCGATGGTGGTGCGAATGTACCAGTTCCTGGACAAAACTTTGATGTGGGCCAGGCAAACGAGGCACTGTTTATGGGAAGGCAGCGAGCTATGCGTCTATCAGGACCTGGGTGCGGAATTGGCCAAAAGAAGAGCAAGTTTCAAGTGAAATCGGCCCTTTTTAAGAAGGGAGTGAAGTTCGGCATGCTGTACCCAGCATGTTTGTGAGTCACATATGAGGGCCAGGAGCTTTATTTTGGATCGCCAGAAGAGGCGATATAGTTTATCACGGACAAGCAGCTGGCAGGAGATGGAGGATATTGAACTTGGGGTGAGTAGTTACGTTTGAGAACTTTTGTTAAACTTTTCTTCTGATTTTGTATGTATTGTTTTGCACTTAATTTGGGGCCGTTGCTCAGCTTTGTTTGCAGTTAACTTTGTTCTTGTTGGGAGATGGTGGGTAGAATTTTCTTTGTGTTTGTTGGGGATAGTAATGTTTGCATATGTATGTAAGTTGGTCGAGCAGGGGAAGGGGGAGGGGTCAGTGGGGACAGGATGCTTGGCGCCATGGGCGGGTGCTACCAGGCCAGATGGGCGGGCTAGCTCACGGAAGGCCAGTGGGGGCGAGCATGTGATAAGTTTGTTGATGGGGGTTGGGATTGCTATTTTGCTATGGGGGGGGGGGGAGGGGGGGGAGAGAAGAGGGAGGGGGTATAGATCTGACAGGCAACAGAATGGGGGTCGATGACGGTGGGCGCCTGCGGTTGGGCCTGAAGAGGCACGGGATATGGGCTGGAGGCTGGCCTAAGAAGGGATATGGTTGATCCGGGAAGAGGGGGGATGCCCCAGCAAGGTTGATCACATGGAATGTGAGAGGGCTGAATGGGCCATTCAAGAGGGCTCGCGTGTTCGCGCATCTGAAGAGCTTAAAAGGCAGATGTGGCAATGATACAGGAGACATACCTGAGGGTGGTGGATCAGACTAGGCTGAGGAAGGGGTGGGTTGAGCAGATATTTCACTTGGGGCTAGACTCTAAAACTAGGGGGTAGCGATTATGATAAATAAATGGGTGACATTTGAAGTGGGAAGCATAGTGGCGGACTCCGGGGGAAGATACGGTATGGTGAGTGGGAAGTTAGAGGGGATGTCGGTGGTGCAGGTGAAAATTTATGCAGCAAACTGGGACGACGCGGAATTTATTAGATGGGTGTTGGAGAAAATTCCGGATCTGGACTCGCATCGGCTAATCATGGGGGGGCGGGGCTTTAATACGGTTATACATCTAATGCTGGATCAGTCGAGTTCGACGAAATGGGAGGGTGCCAGCAGCTGCAAAGGAATTTATGGAACAGATGAGCGGGGTAGATCCGTGGAAGTTTGGACGGCCGGGATCAAAGAAGTTATCTTTTTTCTCCCACGTACACAAGGTGTACTCCCAATTTGACTTTTTCGTTTTGGATAGGGCTTTCCTGGCGGGTGTTTTAGATACCGAGTGCTCGGCGATTGTTGTGTCAAACCATGCTCCACACTGGGTGGATTTACGGGTTACCGAGGGGGGGTAGCACTCGCACTGGGAATCAGATGTCGGGCTGTTAGCAGAGGAGGAGCTGTGTGGGCAGGTGAGGGAGGCCATCCAGGATTATGAGAAGATAAATGACACTGGGGAGGTTTCGGCAGCAACAGTTTGGGAGGCGTTGAAGGCAGTGGTGAGGGGCGGGGGGGCTTATTTCCATACGGCCGCATAGGGAGAAGGTGGAGCAGGGAGAGATGGACAGGCTGGTTAGGGAGATTCTTCAGGTAGACAGGAGGTATTGGGAAGCCCTGGAGGCGGGGCAAATGAAGGAGCGGCGGAAGCTACAGATGGAGTTTGGTCTTCTATCTACAGGGAAGGCGGTGCGGCAGTTGAGGAAGGTGAGAGGGGCGGTATATGAGTATGGGGAGAAGGCCAGCAGGATGTTAGCACACTAGCTTAGGAAATGGGATGCGGCGAGGGAGATGGGAAGAGTGAAGGATAGAGAGGGCAACACAGTCTTGGACCCAGCGGGGCTGAACGAGGTGTTCAAGGAATTTTATAGCAGGCTGGACAAGTCGGAACTGCCAGCTGGGGTAGAGGGGATGAGGCGGTTTTTGGAAGGACTGGAGTTTCCAAGGGTGGAGGAAGAGTTGGTGGAGGGTTTGGGAGCACCGATTGGGCTCTTTGAAGTAGTGGCGGGATGAGAGGCTATGCAGACGGGCAAGGTCTCAGGGCCAGACGGGTACCCAGTTGAATTCTACAAGACATTGTCTGGGGTGCTGGGGCCCTTGCTGGTGAGTGCGTTCAATGAGGCAAGGGAACGAGGTGTTCTTCCCCCAACAATGTCACAGGCTTCGATTTCTCGGATTCTGAAGCGGGTGAAGGACCCAGAACAATGCAGGTCATACATGACAATCTCCCTTTTAAATGTAGGCACCAAATTGCTGGCCAAGATGTTGGCCTCGAGAATTGAGAATTGTGTCCCAGGGGTGATAGGGGAGGACCAGACAGGATTTGTTGAAGGAAGGCAGTTAATGGCCAACGTTAGAAGGCTCTTGAATGTTATCATGATGCTCTCCAAGGGTAGGGAAATCGAATTGGTGGTCACTATGGACGTGGAAAATGCCTTCAACCGGGTGGAATGGGAGTATCTGTGGGAGGTTCTGGGGCGGTTTGGTTTTGGGCAGGGCTTTGTAGACTGGGTCCGGTTGTTGTATTAGGCACCGGTGGCGAGTGTGTGGACGAACCGAGTGAGCTTGGACTATTGTAGACTGTACTGGAGGACGAGGCAGGGATGTCCACTCTCCCCACTATTGTTTGCCTTGGCTATAGAGCAGTTGGCATTAGCATTGAGGGCGTCAAAGGACTGGAAGGGGTTAGTCCGGTGGGGGGGATGTGGAGCATAGGGTCTCGTTATATGCAGACAACCTAGTCCAGTATATTTCTGACATGTTGGGAGGGATGGGAGAGATTATGCGGATCCTAGGGGAAATAGGTTGGTTCTCGGGGTATAAATTGAACATGGGTGAGTTCTTTGTGATCCAGGTTGAGGGGGCAGGAGAGGAGACGGGGGAGATGCCGTTTAAAGTGGTGGGAGGGAGTTTTCGACACTTGGGAATTCAGGTGGCATGGGGGTGGGAGCGGTTACATAAATTCAATCTGGCCCGGTTGGTTGAGCAGATGAAGGAGGACTTAGGCGGTGGGACATGGTCCCGTGTCACTGGCGGGGAGAATACAGACCGTAAAGGTGACGGTTCTCCAGAGATTTTTGTTTATTTTTCAGGCTCTCCCTATTTTTATCCCAAAAGCTTTTTTTAAGAAGGTCAATGCAATGATATCTGGGTTTGTATGGGCTGGTAAAACCCTGCGAGTAAGGAAGGTGCTGATGGAACGGGGCCTGGGGGGGGGGGGGGGGGCTGGCCTTACCGAACTTTAGTAACTATTACTGGCCGGCAGGGCAGCACGATGGCGCAGTGGTTAGCACTGCTGCCTCATGGCGCCGAGGTCCCAGATTCGATCCCAGCTCTGGGTCACTGTCCGTGTGGAGTTTGTACATTCTCCCCGTGTTTGCGTGGGTTTTGCCCCCACAACCCAGAGATGTGCAGAATAGGTGGATTGGCCACGCTAAATAGCCCCTTGATTGGAAAATCTGGGTAATTGGATACTCTAAATTTATTTTTTTTAAATTACTGAGCAGCAAATATAGCCATGATCAGGAAGTGGGTAGTGGGAGAGGAGTTGGTGTGGGAGCGGGAGGAGGTGGCATCATGTAGGGGCACAAGTTTAGGGGCATTGGTAACGGCGTCTCTGCCGTTCTTGCCGGCTCGGTACTCCACAAGCTCTGAGGGTATGGGGGCAGTGGCGGAAGCATCTAGGAGTGAAGGGAGCGTCGATGTGGGCTCCGATTTGTGGGAACCACAAGTTTGTGCCGGGGAGGCTGATGGAGCGTTTCATAGGTGGCAGAGAGCGGGGATTGAGAGGTTGGGGGACCTGTTTATTGATGGGAACTTTCCCTGTTTGGAGGAGTTTGAACTGCCAGGAGGGAATGGGTTTTGCTATCTGCAGGTGAGGGGCTTTGTACAAAGGCAGGTTTTGACCTTTCCACTTCTACCGCCCCAGTGGATACAGGACAAAGTAGTTTCGAAAACGGGAGTGGGGGAGGGGAAGGTCTTGGAAATTTATAAAAGAGCTCTTGGAGTGGGAGAGAACCCAGATAAAACGTAAGTGAGAAGATGAGATGGGTAAGGAACTAGAGGCGGGTCTATGGGAGGATGCTCTGACCAGAGTCAACACAACCTCATGTGCCAGGCTCAGCCTGATACAATTTAAGGTGGTTCACCGGGTACACATGGCAGTGGCCCGGAAGAGCAGGTTTTTTGAAGGGGTGGAGGATAGGTGTGTGCGGGAGGGCCCGCAAACCATGTCCATATGTTTTGGGCATGTCCGAAGCTTAGAGGATTCTGGCAGAGATTTGCCGATCTCATGTCCACGGTATTAAAGACAAGCCCAGAGGGCTCCGAGCCCAGAGGTGGCGATATTTGGAGTGTCGGAAGACCCGGGAGACCAGGGGGCGAGAGAGGCTGACGTTTTGGCCTTTGCCTCCTTGGTAGCCCGGAGATGGATCTTATTGGCGTGGAGGGACTCGGAGCCCCCAAAATCGGGGGTTTGGGTTAGCAACATGGCTGGGTTTCTTAGGCTTGAGAAAATCAAGCTCGCCCTAAGAGGATCAACGTTAGGGTTCGTCTGGAGGTGGCAGCCGCTTATTGACTTCTTCGGGGAAAATTAAACTGTTAGCAGATACAATGTGGGGGGGTTAGGGAACGAGGGGGATAGTGGGAGATAGTTTAGTTTAGGATAGATCAGCGAGTGAAGCAGAAGGGACTGGGGAACTGTGTAAAAGCCATGTTGGCTGTGTCTGGTTGTTAGTTGGGGGGGGGGGGGGGGGGGGGGGTTACTTACTGAGTTATGTTTACATTTGTATTTGTTCATAAATGCCCAAATAAAATGTTTTTTTAAAAAATTCATAGATTGGGAAATTTGGCCTCTTTTATTTCTATATAAAACACATGCAATTTTAAAAAGTGCGTAGTTGTTCACTTGAAAATTAAATTAATACGGCTAAAGTGCTTAGCACAAAATATTTTATAGGTGTTAATGGTACATGGCCTTGCGAATTGTTCTGAGCCATTCCAGTCAGGTTTGTGAAATTATTCACAGGTTACAAAGTATTGAAAAGTATTTACATTGCAGAACAGATCATTGAGCCCAACAGTGCACTCCTGCTCCAAAAGAGAATATTTTTGAACTTGCATTTTATTTTCATTTGTTCATGGGATGTGGGCATTGTTGGCTAGGCCAGCATTTATTGCCCATCCCTAATTGTCCTCGAGAAGGTGGTGGTGAGCTGCCTTCTTCAACCATTGCAGTCCATGTGATGCGGTGCACCCACAGTGCTGTTAGGGAGTTCTAGGATTTTGACCCAGCCACTGAAGGAATGGCAATATATTTATGAGTCAGGCTGGTGACTTGGAGGGGAACCTGCATACAGTGGTGTCTCTATGCGACGGTTGCTCTTCTAGATGGTCGAGTTCAGAGTTTGGAAGGAGCTGTCTAAGGAGCCATTGAGAGTTTTTATAGTGTATCTTGTTGATGGTACACACTGCTGCCATTGTGAATTGGTGATGGAGGAAGTGAATGTTTAAGGTGCTGGATGGGGAGTTTATCAAGTGGGCTGCTTCGTCCTGAATGGCGTCGAGTTTCTGAGTGTTGTTGGAGCTGCACTCATCCAGGCATATATTTATACGACTCTTTGTGCAAAGTAGACGCCTGAATGATCTTGCTCCAACTTTAATGTTATGTCCCCTTGTTCTGGGCTCTCGCAGTAAAAGAAAAATAACTCAATTAGATCAGCCCTGTAGGCAGGGGAATACAAGCCTAGGACTTGATACATTTCATTGCTTAACCCAATATAATTTTGTTGAATAAAGGCAAAATACTGCAGAACTTGGAAATCTGAAATAGAAACAGAAAATGCTCGATAAACTCAGCAGGTCAGACAACATCTGTGGAGAGAGAAACAGAGTTAACATTTCATCTATGCTGCACCCCTCCAAGACCAATATAATGTTCCAGGGGTATGGTGCCCAGAACTACATGCAATAATCTTAATCATGTCTAACCAAAGCTTTGTAGAATTAACTTAACTTGTTCAATAAAGGCGAGGAGAGTCAGAGGAGTAACACAGAGAAGAAGTTTATTTATAATACGTACTATTTACAAAGAGCCCCGGTTGAACCTCACCTGGTCCTCTCTCTCTGTCTGTCTGTTGGTTGGTTCCTATCAGGCCAACCTTATATACGACATGGTATCAGCTCCATAGTTAGCTGGGGAACTCATACTCCTCAAGCCACTCGGGTGAGAAAAGCAATAAACCCATCCCCGTGTGTTCCGTGCAGGTTATTGCATCCCTCCCCTCAAAGTCTGAAGACTCCCATAGGGAACAATGAGGATGATGAAGACGAGGTTAACAACACTGATGACGAGGAAGGAACAGAAGAATCCGGTGCAGCCCTGACGAACGGTGGCTGACGCAGATGCTTTGCCCTCAGCACATCTTTTTCTGGAAGTAGGACCGGATCAGCTGAGCCAGTAAACGACACTTGTGGCTGCACCGTCTGGACGGAGAACTCTCCGAAGTCGGCCAAACAAAGATGCCCAAGTCATAGACCCCAGAGGTCTGTGCCTGCTTATCAGAATCAGACGAGGGATATCAGGCATCCCGGCCTCACGAGAAAAAGACAACGTAGTCAGGTGCGCTGACTGTGTAACCAGCAAGACAGGGGTAGAGTTCCCACAAGGAGCCTCTGGAGCGGCAGACCACTGGCCATGGAGGTGATCTAGTGATACTTCATTAGCTGATCTCCAATGCAGACCTGGTATGAAACCAGACTGGTTTGATGAACGACGACGTCTGGAAGCCAACAAGGACCTTCAACAAAGTTCCGGGCGTTGTCCACCTCATCAGGTGTGAAGCGTCGTAGAAGATG
The DNA here is from genome assembly GCF_902713615.1 of Scyliorhinus canicula. Lineage (NCBI taxonomy): Eukaryota > Metazoa > Chordata > Chondrichthyes > Carcharhiniformes > Scyliorhinidae > Scyliorhinus > Scyliorhinus canicula. The sequence continues at coordinate 29,127,920 of NC_052146.1, read as the reverse complement.
ATTCCTAGTCGGGCAACGCCCTTGGAAATCTTGCCTGCGGCACACCTTTGGGCCGATGTCGGGGAGCAAGAAACCCAACCGAGTTCGGAGTCGGCAACCCATCAACATTTTGGCCAGGAATTCCCCTATTACAGCATGAGGTGTAGCCCTGTTCAAGAACAGAAAGCTTGCCAGCCTGGTATCCATTGAACCTGTAGTTTGTTTCTTCAGGCCCTGCTTCACTGTCTGGATAGCACGTTCCACCAATCCATTCGATGCTGGGTGATGAGGTGATGGTGGATGCCATTTGCCTTCATGAAGGCACCAAAGTTCTCATTAGTAAACAAGGCTCTGTTGCCCGTAATGAGCACCTATGGTAATCTGTGGGCCGAAAAGGTGCGCGCAACCGTTTGATGGTTGCTCAGGAGGTGAGAGATGCCATTTTGTGGACCTCCAGCCACTTCAAGTGTGCATCAACCAAGATGAGAATCATGGAGCCTAAAAATGGCCAGTGAAATCCGCGAAAAAGCAGGTCCAGAGACTTCCAGGCCACTCCCAGAGGCGCCACTGCCAGAAGCTTCTGATGGACTTGCCAAAAGGGCAGCACTAGGCTATCGATGCCCAGCCACCAGCCGCAACTCCTGGTCAGCATTTGCATCTTGGAGATACCCACATGTGCAGCATGAAGGCCTTTCAGAACTAACAGCTGGCCTTTCACAGAGACAACTTTTGGGCCCTATAGGAGGACACTGTCCTCGACGATCAACTCCGACATTTTGGTCGAAAGAACTTTTGATTGCAATGGAAGCTGTCGTCGTGGTTCCCCAGGCAAAATCAAATGTTGGACCTTAGCCAGCACTGATTCATACTGTGTAGTCAGTTTTTGTATGTTTGTATGCTTTTAGTGATTTTTGTAATTGGATTTTTAAATGTTTCTGTTCTTCTACAAGGTGTTACTCCACTATATTTTTATCTGGATATATCTGTTAACATTCAATCACTTTCCTTAAGAGAATGAATAAATAAAACCTGGGCAGGTTTGCAGAATCTTAAATCTTTTGCGGGATTCTGATTGTTGCTCAATTTAAACATTTCTGTGCAGACTTATTTTTCATATTTATCCTTAAACTAATTACCAGAGATTGCAGACAACATCTAGTTGTTAAGGAGCATGTGGACTATATAATTTATTTTGGAAGATATTTTAAATTCTATTCTAACCTGTTCGAAAAATGTTGCTGAGCACTGTGATTAGTTGATACAGATTACACTTGTTTTGTAATTTCATATGTAATTTTGTACTTATGTTTAATTTATTTCCACAGTCGAATCATAGGTCTGCATGAAAATGTCCCTCCTCTCAGTCTCAGAGTCTAGTATGACCTACCTTAATCCAGCACCAGTAGCACAATTGGTATAACTATTAATTGCCAGATCCATATTCCTAAATTATTAGATATTCCTAAAAAAGAAAACATGTAGATATTCTGATCCTAACAGGCTCAGCCCTCTTCCAAAAAACTGTCATTCGGTTCTTAATTAACTTGACCTTGATGTTGAATGAGAGCTTATAATCCAAATTAGTAGATTTAGCTCATGACACATTGTCAAATCCAATTTAACACGCAAAGCCGCCTTGAAACGACGAAGCAGCACAGTTTAAGCATTCCAATTTTGTAAAATTAAAATGATTTTATTTCACAGTCTTTCCAAAAGTAGTTCCAAATTAATCTTCTGGCATCCATGAGAAATCATTTAATGCATAAAGTTTAGTTTGCTCAGTGTTTGGAATAGGTCATCAAAATTCAGATCAAAAATCGTAACTATATTCACACATTAATCCATAGTAAGGTGCTGTTTAAGATCGTTGTTCTGTGATTTAATGGAAAGGAAACCAAATTACCGCCATCTTACATGAACTCGGATTAGATTGCTTGCACAGGATGAGATCTAAACCATTGCAACAAAAGGGTTCAACAAGCAGCGAGCTGTGTATCAAACTCAGAAACCAAACGAGGAACATGTTCTCAATTTGAGAGATGTTTGGTACAGCTGGATGCTCAGTCCATGATTCACCTCTATTCGCAGATCCCTTGTCGAGTGATTGAATCTCTCACCTTGCGACTGGTACTCTCTCCCAGATCCTCAATCCATAGCTGCACTCCTATTCATGATCTACCTTTCTGCACCTAAAGCCCTATCCCTATTATCAAAGCCCTGTCGCCTAGATCCACTTTGCTCAGCAAGACAAGCAAAGGATGACAGAGGCCGGAGATATGACATTAATCTACTTGGTACCTAGAAAACGTGTCACACAATCTTAATTCAGATCCAGTGCAACTAAACCTCAACCCAAAAATCTTTACACATATTAATTTACTGTAAAGGCCTAGTCAGCTTGATGTTCAACACTTCTAATTCCTGCCAAAATCAGCAAGATATCCTCCCAAGATATCGGCAGCATTCTTTCTTATCCCATCCTCCTTAACAGAGATCCATAGACCTCTTTTCTGAAATGCCCTCCTTCCTTCATGCATCTGAAGCCCTTTCCCTGTCCCCCACATGGAGATGTACAACTCTTTCTCTTTCTGGTTAAAAAAAAAACTGCAGCCCTCATTTTCCTTCTGAGGTCAGCAGCCACCATCCTTCCTGCACAGTTTTTCAACCCTTCTCCACTGCCACACAAAATCATCCAGAGCTTTTTCTCCTTCCCCACAAAGAACCTCAGCTGTCCCCCCAGCTTCACGCAGACATCTACAGTCCTTCTATGGCTTTCAGAAAAGATACACATTTCCCCTTCCATCCACAGAAATGCCTCCCCCTCTGAAGAGATTTGCAGCCCTCAACCTCTATTTAAAAATTAATCCATTTCTCCCGTGTTGTCCTCCGACAGTCTATCTTCAAGGCAGGAAGATTTATGCAATTTGACATTTATAATTAGCGAAGGACTTTGTTTCCGTTTCAAAGTACTTAAGGTACAAACAGCTAAAGCAAAGAATGCCAACAGAATTTAGTTCCTGCACTGTATTTCAACCAGAGGAACAGGTTACGCCCTTCAGCATCTTCAGCTTTTTCCTCAATGGTTGATCTGTACCGTTGATATCCATACCAAATTAAAATCTATTGATCTTAGTTTTGAAGTTCCAATTATCCTAGCTTCCAAAGCCTTTTGAGGCAATTCCAGATTCCACTACCTTTCGTATAAAAAAGTATTTCCTCGTGGTACTCCTAATTGGGTTCGCTCGAATTTTAAATTATACCTTCTTATTCTGATTCCCCGTCAAAAATGCTTCTGTCTACGCCATCAAATCCCTTCATTGTTTTAAACACCTCAGTTAGATTACCACTTATCCATCTAAACTCAAGGGAATATAAGCCAGGTGTACACAACTTGTCTTCATAATTTAACGCTCTGAACCCCAATATTATTCAGGCAAATGTGTGCTCTTTCGCTCCTTAGCCAATGTATCCTTCCTAAGGTACAGTGTCCCAAAACTGGATGCAGTGGTCCAGATAGGACCTTGTCAGTATTCTGTACAGCTGAAACATCATTTTCTCTCTTTTGTATTCCAGATCCTTGAGGTGAAGTCCAATATTGCATTATTGATTATCATTCATACCAGTGGGCCAGCTTTTAAAAATAAAGGAAAATGTCCAACTCAAACAGCTGTGTTTCTCTATTCTCCGAATTATATCAGGCCTTGACCTTGATGGCTGCTTAAAGTCTCGAAATTCCTTCATCATCCAACAGCTCAACCTTATTATAACTCTGTCCTTCCAGAAACCCCACAAAAAATGAGGAATCAAACACGCTTAACATAAGTGATATATCACGGCAAATAAGATGCGACGTTCTGCCCCCAAGCTCAAAGTACAAGCTCAGAGCAGTGGGCACCAGCTTGGCCATTATCCACATCCTAGGTTCCCTGAAGCAGTATGCTGTCTTGTGGAATCACATCTGGCATCATTACCTCGGGTCTTGAAGCCAGTTTCCTGTTGCAGCAAGTCCAATGGAAATGGAACTTAAAGGACGATACTGAACCTCCCACATCTGAAGTGGTACAGCAACTGAGTGAGAAAAAAAACATTATTATACATTCAGTTCAGCAAAAGTTCCAATAACAATCCGCTTCTTTACTCTGTAGTTCTTTGCTGAAGGCATTGGTCTTCACTGGGTTTCTCTTCAATTGCCTCCAGTTCCATGAACTAATTAAATAGCGGAACAAGTTCAAGGGGCAGAATGGTCTACTCTTGTTCTTGTGCACCTCATCCAGGTGATCATTCTTCATGCATCAGCTTAAGCAATCAGGCCACACAACAATAAAGCACATCACAGTCATGCCCTATTGTGTTCATTACCACAAACGCACTTGAATATCTTAACTGATATTTTCCTCCATAGCTTAGTAACATGTAGGCAAATTGCTTCATGTCAACTCCTACCCAAGCTAATATCAGTTAAAACGGATCAAAGATCAAACCTGGGAGATTCCTGATATGCAAGGCTCAGTTGTGTACCAGGCAATAGAACTGCCAATAACATTCATGAGTCAAGGTTCAGAAGTGCAATAAATCTCACAGTTATAATATTCCACTGCATCTGTAGAATAGAGAGACATTGGGCGGGATTATCCCCTCACCGGCAGGGCGGACCATACTGGCGCCGAGGAGTGGCGTGAATCACTCCAGCGACGGGCCGCCCTCTGCACCTTCAGAGGCTAGGCTGACGGGGTTGGTGCCATGACAGCCGGTGCCGAAGGGCTTGGCGGGGCGCCAACCGGCGCCAAAGAGCCTCTGCCAGCTAGCACGAGTTGGCGCATGCGCAGGAGCGCCAGCGTGTACTGGCGTCATTCCAGCGCAGGGGGGGTTCTTCGCCTTGGCGGACCGTTACAGCAGCCGGTCCAGAAGGAAAGAGTGCCCCCCATGGCACAGGCCTGCCCGCGGATCGGTGGGCCCCGATTGCGGGACAGGCCACCATGATCCCCCCCCCCCCCCGGTGGCAAGATCTCCCCCGTGCCGCCTTCCCCGAGGACTCCGCAGGCTGCCCGCCGCTACGAACCTGGTTTGATTTACGCCGGCGGGGCTGGCCGAAAATCTCGGCCCATTGCGGGGTGGGGAATCGCCGGGGTGTGGGGGAGGCCACAGCCAACGGCTCCCGTTTGGCGTGACACTATTCCCACCCCCGCTGAAAAACAGGTGCCGGGGCGGGATTCACGCCGCCCCCCCGGCGATTCTCCGGCCCGGTGGTGGGGTCGGAGAATCCCGCCCATTATCTCAGTCGCACTACTTAGCAATAAATTTCAAGATTCATTTGCAAATTAGATATTTATAAAATAAATTAAGTAAACAATGGAAGTTATTCAATGTGAAAGTAGCATAAAAGACCCAAAACTGTAAGAGGAATATGTGGTGGACAGGGCAGTTGGAGTTCTATCATTCTCAAACCATGTGAAAGAATGTCTTTGAGCCACAATGATGAGGATGGAAATACTGGGCGGGATTTACCGACCAACCTCCCACGTGTTTTTTGGCAGTGGAGGCTGACAGCTTGCGGGATTTACTGGTCCTGCTGTTGTCAACGGGATTTCTCATTGACAACACCCCTTGTCACTGAGAAACCCGTGTGCTGTCGTAGGAACGGAATATCCCACCGGCGTGAACAGCCGTAAATCCCACTGACTGATGTTGTCACCGTTAAATTGTTGTACCACTGATGATCTAAAGCTGTAGGTAATTGAAAGTTGTCATTACCGCCTGTAGCTTCAGATAATCGTCAGGCACTTGCTGAAACTCATCGTGGGTTATCTGCAGTTTCAATAATTTGTTTTTAACGTCTGCAATCACTAAGGCAGCCACATCACTACCAACATACACCTCCACATTAGAAATAGGAATCTGAACGAAACATGCAATGACGCAAAATCACAATGGACCGCACCACTCAGCATACCTGTCTCTCCTGGGGAAAGCTGAAGGGTATAATGGGTGCATCTGCTTGCACATATGCCCTTAGGTAAAAGCTGAATCTCAAAGACCCCCTGTAGCTGTGCGATCCACATCAGCAGGTCCCCATCATGATCTCTCACCTGTGCAAAAAGATCTATCAGCATTTCTCTCTCGGTTCACAGTTTATCCACATGGCTGTTCTAGTTGTCTGAATGACTGAGTTCACAATTATGTGTGTTAGATATATCAAGCAGTATTTAATCACCTGCAGTCCAGAAACAGTTATAGAATTATTTGTGCAGATGCCATCCAGAAACAAAACACACTTTCTGCATCAATACTCATGCAACCGTAATAAAACATGGACCAATCAATCATTAATTCACATTCTTATCCAACTTAAAAGCAAATATTGTTTTACCTTTACAAATGTGTTTTCCATGGCGCCATCCTCAGCTCCTGATGCCATCAGCAGCCAGTTGGACTCTGCCAATTCCACTACCGGAGGAAGGAAGTAGGGTCGCTGATAAAATGCACGGATCACTTTCGCAGCTGCTTTGTTGCAGTTCTTCCTGTGTAGAGATAACTCTTATATATAGTCACCATTCAATGGTTGAAACTCACTCCAGCAGCAGACAATATCCAAGTGAAACACCATAACCCCCACCGACCGCTGAGGACTCAGGCTGCACGGCTGAAGGCTATTGCTGATAGGGAATTGGCAATCGTGGTTAAGGAGTGTTGACATATGCCAAGTGGATTCCCGTGGGTAGGTGGGCCTGAACCACGTGGGGGCCATTGCCTAACATTCCAATCGTATCTTGATGCCGGAACACTGAGGCAATTCTACACACACAGCAAAAATTCGAACATGCAGGGTAGGGACACAGCTCCAGGGACATGTCCACGACTGGACATGTTTTACGCTGTACAATACCTCATTCCCGATAGGGCCACCCCACCCCACCTGCTATCTAACCCCAGCCCGGTGCCCTCAGTGATGCTCACCTTGTCTGGCCCTCATAGGTCTACCACTACGTCTTGGTGTTTCCCCAGGATGCACATCTGAGGTGGAGGCAGCCAGCTGCTTAGCCCGCCCCATGGGCCTGGATGTCCCTGGCGGGTTTCCTCGCGGTGCTCTGGGGCCAGAGTGCTGAGGCTCACTTGTCGACGGCACATGCACAGCCATGCCGCCCTGTCCCGTGTGCTGAGGAGTGGATCTCCCGGGGGGGGGGGGGGGGGGGGGGGGGGGGGGGGGTGTGGTTTGGAGCTGGTCGCCACTCCATGGGATGGGTCTGGGTCAGCACCCCCTCCCGATCGGTGCCGATAGGGCCCTGGGGTTCACCTTGGGATGGAGGGACAGCTGGTTCATTTAGCTCTGCAAGCTTGGTGGTTCCCTATATTCTGCGCCATGATGTCGATGCCCTCTGTGATACTCCTCAGTGACTGGGACATGCTCTGCAGCGCCTCAGCCATGCACACCCGAGAGCAGGACATGTCCGGCAGAACGTTATCCAGGTCAGCCTGGTACTAGGTAACATTCCCCAGCGAGGCAGCCATACTGCCGAGACCCTCAGTCATGGCTGTTACAGACTTTGCAACACCGTGGACACCTTCACTGATGGTGGTGACGTTGTGTTCCAGGCTCTCCCTAGCAGTGTTGGCCCCGGTGCCACTCATGACTGGCGCCATCTCCGGTGTCCGTGGCCTTTGGGACTCCTCCAATTGGCCACGGATCTGCTGGAGTGATGCTGACACTTCCCTCTGAACATCCCAGCCTCTCCCTACCGTCTCCACCAGCTCCGGGAAACTCTGTGCCAGAGGTTCAGCATCAGGCTGGGACCCAGCTGGGTCCAGGGATCCAACAGATCTCCGACTGCTGTCATGCCTGGGGGTTCCTGACTCCACCTGATGTGCATCAGCAGCAGTTTGGTGCTCACCAGATTGTGCTCCAGGAACCTGACCACTAACATGTCCCACCGAGATGTGTGTATCTGCATTTGCGGAGGGTGAGGATGACAGCTGTGCTGCGACTATAATGGTGGCATCCTCGGAGCTCTCCTCAGAGGTGTTCTCCTCGGAGTCAGGAGAGGGGGCTACTTGGGATGGGCTGGCATCGTTAGCTGGAGGGCCTGCGGAAGAATGGACATGTGGTCAGTGGGAGGGATGAGTCTGTCAGTAAGGCAATCACTACTCACATTTGACAGGTCGTGGATTCCAGTGGTTCCTCACCTCTGCGATGTCCGCCAACCTCCATTTTGGTGACCGCCCTGTCCTTGGCCACACCAATCACCTCCAGGGCCTGCTCCTCGAAGATTGTCCTGATTTTCGTCTTGCACTAATCAGGACAATTCACAAGAATATCAACATAAGGAGAAAACAACAATTTATACAAGAAGAAAGTGCTGATTGGCACGTAGACTCTGATTGGTAGAGGTGTTGCCCTGGAGAATGCGCCTGGTGACAGTTAACTGCAAAGCATTCTTTGAAATTTATACCAGAAAGTTTGACCCTGATTGGTCAAGGCATTGTCCTAAGAACGAACGAATGGCTGTCACTTATTTTGTTTAGTGTACATGTGCAAAGGACAGCATCCTGTGTATTAATATATGAAGCTACCAATACACACAAATGTGCCACACTGCAAGCCCAACTGGCAATCTTAAATTGGTTGTCAGCGTCATTTTTAACACATTGAGGATTATTTAGCAAATGTTGTCCAATCACAGAATCAGATCTAATATTGGACACTGTGACTAAGATTCTCTGGCCTCCCCATGGTGTGTTTCTCGACAGCGGGAGGTGGCATGCCCGGCAGCGGGATCTCCCGTTCCTGTCGCAGTCAGTGGGATTTCCAATTGAATCCACCCTACGCTGCTCGGAAACCTGACGCGGGGCGGTGCCCATAGATCCCTGCTGGAGTGAACAGCCAGAAGATCTCGCCCTGTGTTTTATATTTTGCACGCATGGGCATTCTTTAAAAGTTAATGGAGTCACAACTGAAAAGTTAAGAATGATCAGAATCAGGAAATTTGGAATGAAAATTATATGAAATGAAAATCGCTTATTGTCACGAGTAGGCTTCAATGAAGTTACTGTGAAAAACCCCTAGTCGCCACATTCCGGCGCCTGTCCAGGAAGGCTGGTACGGGAATCGAATCGTGCTGCTGGCCTGCTTGATCTGCTTTAAAAGCCAGCGATTTAGCCCAGTGAGCTAAACCAGCCCCGCAGTGAGCTAAACCAGCCCCGCAGTGAGCTAAACCAGCCCCGCAGTGATCTAAACCAGCCCCTTATAGAAGGCTGCTCAGTGTTTGATATTTAAAATGGGGCGCGATTCAACGGGAAAAGTCTTGTGTCATTTCGGACATAGTCAGCCAGGTGTTTCCCGATGGCCACTTTGGCGAGATCGCAGCCAGTATTTAACAGCACTTAGTGCTGAAAACGAGCTGCCGTGAGCTTCATACCATTACTGATTCCCTCACCATCCGATTAACCGGACTTGTGAGGCGGGAGCTCCCTGCTAACAAGGGGGGGCTACTTTTAAGTGACCATCAGAACTCACTCCCATGCAGCACACAAACATGGTACCATGAACACCTGCTCCCCGCTTTGGCGATGCTGACCTGGCCAGGCTTCTGGACACCGTGACCAGATCCATGACCTCACATACGTGCCGAGGGACCAGACGAGTTGCAGGTCCCTCAGCACACTCTCTTTTTCTCTGAAGGCTGGGTCCTCATCAAGCTGACTGATGTGACTCCAGGTCGAGCATGTCCTTCTCCAGCTTCTCAACCCTGGATTTCCACCTCTTTGTCAACCTCCTCAAATACTCCTGACAGAAGGCACGCACGTGAGTCTTGCCCATGTTACACCAAAGCTTCAAGGAGGGGACGTCTCCCCACTTCCTTCTCCAGCCGGCTCAGAAACAAGACCAGGAACCGCTCATGCTCCAGCAGCAGGTTGTTAAAGTGCCTGGACTGTATTAAAGTACATGGACTGTGTCTGAGCGTGAGACTGGGTGAGTTACGCCCACACCACACGTTGGTCCGAGCATGGCGCCTGTTGCACAAAAGCCGACGGAATGCATGGCAGGTACGCCCCTGAAATATAAAGGCGGTCGATTCTAGATGCTCCGACCCCATGCTGCATAAACATGAACATGCTGGAGTCAGGATGGAGGTATCGGAAGATGTCCACCAAGTCGAGGGATCTGACCAGGTTCCTCAACTTCACCAGCGCCGGCGTGCAGTGCTGGGCACTAAGGTAGTCCCTTGTCTTGAGGGTGCAGTTGAAATCCCCCACCCTTCAAGGATGATGCTCTCGCCCATCAATCGATGGTGTTGAGTGGACACTTGCTCAAAGAAGGTTATTTGCTGCGGGCCCAGAAGGGGAGTGTAGATATTCACAAAGGGAAACACCATGCCCCCCTCATGGACCTTCAGGTGCAGCAATCGGCTGTCACTGGCTCCTTGACCCACAAGATCTCCAGCTGAAAACACGAGGCCAACTAGATAGCCACCTCATCTAAATGTGAGGCCAGGTGACTCATATAAACCTTCCCCCTCGCCACGTGGCTTTGTCTCCCGGAGAGGTGTGGGGTTCTTGCAGGAAGCACATCGCATACTTCCCATTCCAGGATACGTCCCATCCAGAGGACTGAGAAGTTCCAGAACATGCGGAATGCTTCCTCACTGCCGTTGATGCTGAGGCTGGCTACGGTCACTTCCATGTCAGAAGTAGAGTGCTACCTTCACCAACTTAATGTTCGGATGGAGCAGATGAACGCATGCCGCTCCACTCCCTCAGGTGCCTGGCGTCACTTATTCCGGTCTGGGCGCCCCTTTTACGCCGGCACGTGCAGATTGGTCAAGCAGCACTGAGTTGGCCTAACGGTCGAGGGCTATCTGCACAGTCTCGCCGACCTTGATTGGTCAGTAAGACATCCTGGAGTTCCCCAGGGGGGGTGAGAGGCAGCTCAGAAGGGGCACAAGGGCGTCCACTGCCTCGCTGCAGATGGACTCCAACTCAAACCCTGTGCCCACAGCCAAGCAGATGTCCTCCGGGCAGTCACAGTCTTGGTCCGGATCCTCCACCACATTGAGTGTGGTGGATGGCACAGAACCAAGTCTTCCTTGATTCCGTTCACAGGATCAACGACGGATGGGTTCCTCTCAGGCTCCTCTTGGGGTACTGGGCCATAGGGAGGCAGTGGGTCAGAGCCCCGCTCCGCCCCAATCGCCAGGTAACTGAAAATCCCCGAAATATGTTCCGGAAGGGAAACAGAGGTGCCCAGTGTCAAAGGTGGGGATGGGGGGGGGGGGGGGGGGGGGGGGGGGGGGGGGGGTTCCTTGCCACCATCTCCCAGAGACCCAGGCAGCTGTTTCAGTATTATTGGTCTTGTCTTTCTCTTTGTGCGGATGGAGTGTAATGTCGAGGAGCAGGAGTAGGGGCATCATTATCCCTTCACCAGTGGGAGTGGTGGTGTTCTTCCAACCAGTGGCGCCACTTACAGGGAATGACTTGTGCCAGGGAGACCTTCATTCCAAGGGACACCCCACACTACCCCCCTTCCCTTGACATTGCAGGAATGGCACCACACGTAGTCCGCAGACCAAAGAGGCAGTAGGTCTCCCTTTCATAGGGGATTTCAAAGCCCCCCCCGAAAGGTGGGTGAAGACCTGGTGCTGGAAGAAGATATGCCTGGAGGCGGATGGGGGGGATCCTTCAGGCCGAGCGGCAGCGGTGCCACCCTGGACCAGACCTCCCCTGGTAGTTGGGGGAGGAGGAGCTCCATGGGAATGAAGGGTGGGACGCTGGAAAGGATAACTTTCAGAGGTGGCCTCCAGAGGTCCACTGCCAAGTAGGTCCTGCTGACCAGGAGCCGGTTTTCCAGGGCGAGGTAGACCGCTTACTCAGATTTCAGGAAAAATACGGCTCTGCCGTGCAATTTCGAGGCGGCCACAATGGCCGAGGGGCTGAAGACCCCAACTATTGCGCACACGCACAATACGATTGTCATGGTGTAGTGGACATACACTTTACCCTGAGCTTTTGTGCAAGAAATCAAAAAAGGTGACGGGGCTGCTGGAATAGAGGGCCCCATCACCAGCGCAATGGTTTTGTTGTCAACTTGGGTAGTGTTTCACCCATCCCGATAGGATATATCAGTATGGTTGACAACAGGGGGAGAGCGGGTTGTCAGTGGCACTCTCCCCCACAGTGGTAAGCATGAGGGGTGAGGGAGGGTCGAGAGAGACTAATCACTGAAGGCGGAGAGGAAAGGGAGGCACATGAGGGTGGAGCTCAAGAGGACGGGTCGATGCCCCAAGTTCAATTGAGAGGAGAGTAAGGGACTAACCTTCCAAAAGGTGTTCCATTCAGTGATTGGTGGGAGGATAGGGTCTTCAGCCCGTGAGGGATCCAGCAATACAGTCCATGAAAGATAGCTCCTCCAACTCCTATCCCTGTCTCTGCACAACAACCACTCTTTTGGTGGGTGGGAGGACAGGGCCTTCAACCCAAGGGGGGCCGAGCAAATGAGTTACATAAATAACGTGTGTCTGACTCCCAGCCATCTCAGCACAATTGGTAGATGTAAATATCCAAGGCATTAACCTTCCTCTCTTCCTCTCCTTCTAGGTGTTGTAACAGAGTCCTGCTTCTCCCTCTGTCGTTGGCTGAGAGGACTCCAGGCCTCAGGCCCTGTAGTTGATCAAGCAGCAAGCAGGAAACAGTCCAGCCCCTCTCTCGCAGGTATGCAGGCAGTTTTATCAGCAGAGGTGTTGGGGGGGGGGGGGGGGGGGGAAAGGAGGGTGGGGGTGCACCCCTGACCAGGCTGGTCATGTGGTGCCCCCGACCAGGCTGGTCATGTGGAATGTTCGGGGACCGAATGAGCCAGTCAAAAGGGCCCGTGTGTTCGCGCACTTGAGGCAACTGAAGGCAGACGTGGCTATGATACAGGAGACACACCTGAAGGTGGGGGACCAGGTTAGGTTAAGGAAGGGATGGGTTGGACGGATGTTCCATTTGGGGTTAGACTTTAAAACGAGGGGAGGTGGCGATCTTGGTTAATAAGTGGGTGGCGTTTGAGCGGACCCGGGAGGTAGATATGTTATGGTTAGTGAGAAACTGGAGGGAATGGCCGTGTGTTGGTAAATATAAATGACCCGAACTGGGATGACGTGGAGTTTGTGAGACGGGTACTGGGGAAGATTCTGGACCTAGATTCACACCGACTGATTGAGTGGAGTCAATGCTGGACCGGTCGAGTTCTAGGTCTGAGAAGGTATCAGCTATGGCAAAGAAGCTCTGGGGTTCATGGAGCACATGGCGGGGGGGGGGGGGGGGGTGGATCCGTGGAGATTTGGAAGGCCGAGGAGTAAGGAGTTTTCATTCTACTCCCATGTGCATTAAGTGTATTCCTGGATAGACTTTTGAGTTATGGACAAGGCTTAGGTGGTAGATAGTGAATATTCAGCAATAGTGGTGTCAGACCACGCCCCGTACTGGGTGGACTTGCAAGTTACCAAAGGAAAGACCCAGCGCCCTGCAATAGAGGTTGGATGTGGGGCTGCGAGCGGATGAGATGGTGTGTGAGCGGGTGAGAGAGGCCATTCGGGGATACATAAGGATCAATGATAGAGGTGAGGTTTCGGCGGGGGTGGTTTGGGAGGCACTGAAGGCTGTTATCAGGGGAGAATTCATCTTAATTCGGGCCCATAGGAGAAGGTTGAGTGTGAGGAGCTAGACAGACTGGTAGGCAAAACTTTACAGGAGGTACACGGAGTCTCCGGGTGACGGGAATTTGAAAGAACGTCAGAGACTGCAGCTAGACTTTGGGCTCCTGTCCACAGCTAAGGTGGTGGGACAGCGGAGATGGGACTGGTTTAGCACAGTGGGTTAAACAGCTGGCTTGTAATGCAGAACAACGTCAACAGCGTGGATTCAATTCCCGTACCGTCCTCCCCGAACAGGCGCCGGAATGTGGTGACTATGGGCTTTTCACAGTAACTTAATTGAAGCCTATTTATGACAATAAGCGATTATTATTATTATTATTATTATTAAGGGGGCCGATCTATCAATATGGGGAAAAGGCTAGCAGAATGCTGGCGCATCAGCTGAGGAAACAGGAGGCGGCAAGAGAGAAATAGGGAAAGTGAGGGACACGGGGGGGGGGGGGGGGGGGATGCTTCTGGATTCAGCGGGGGTGAATTATGTGCTTTAGGAGTTCTATAGTAAATTGTATAAATCGGAACCCTCAGTCGGGGAGGAGGGGATGAAACGTTTTCGGGGGGGGGGGGGGGGGGGGGGGGAGGGGGGGAGGGGGGCTGCAGTTCCCAAGGATAGATGACGAGTTGGTGGAGGATCTCGGAGCCCCATTCGGACACGACCAAAACATATGCACATGGTTCGCATGACATCCCCCTAGGTTATAGACTGGTTGGGGGCAATGCATTCGGGTAAGGCCCGGGGACCTGACGGATACCCGGTGGAGTTCTATAAAAATTTTCCAGGCTGTCAGGGCCACTGTCGATAAAGGCTTTTAATGAGTCAAAGGAGATGGGAGTGCTCCCCCCGATGTTATCGCACGCATCAATCTCCCTTATTTTGAAATGGGATAAAGATCCGGAGAGCTGTGGTTCGTATAGGCCACTCTCCCTGTTGAAAGTAGATGCAAAATTGCTGGCAAAGTTCTTGGCCACACGGATAGAGGACTGTGTTCTGGAGGTGATAGGGCAGGACCAGACAGGGTTTGTAAAGGGACGACACGTGGCATCCAACATTAGGCGGCTCTTTAATGTAATAATGATGCCTGCGGAGGGACGCGAGGTTGAGGTGGTGGTGACCATGATCAACCGCGTTCGATCAGAGTATTTTAGTCTGTGTTGGGGGACGAGACAGGGACGTCCACTCTCCCCACTATTGTTTGCCCTGGCCATAGAGCCTTTGTTAATGGCGCTGTGAGCATCGAACATTTGGCAGGGGTAGTGAGGGGTGGGGGGGGGGGGGGGGGGGGGGGGGGGGTGTGTGTGGAACATAGGGTCTCGCTCCATGCGAACAATTTGCTCCTCGACATAACGGGCCTGTTGGGGGGATTGCAGGAATTATGGGGATATTGGAGGAATTTGGCCAGTTCTCAGGTTACAAACTAAATATGGGCAAGAGTGAGGTATTTGCAATCAAGGCAAGGCGGCAGGAGAGCAGACTGAGAGAGATGCCGTTCAAGGTTGTGGGAGGGAGTTTTAGGTACCTGGGTATTCGAGTGGCACGGGACTGGGGTCAGCTTCATAAATTAAATTTGGGCAGGTTGATAGAACAGATGAAAGGGGACTTCCGCAGGTGGGAAGTACTCCCGCTGTCATTGGCGGGGAGGTTATAGACTGTGAAAATGACAGTCCTCCCGAGATTGTTGTTTCGTTTTTCAGCGTCTCCTAATTTTCATCCCCAAGGCATTTTTTAGGAAGATGAATGCGGCGATCTCGGGTTTTATTTGGGCCAGGAAAGCCCTGCGGGTGAAGAAGGTCCTACTTGAGCAGGAGCACGGGGAGGGAAGGTTGGCCCTTCCGAACTTTATTAATTATTACTGGGCAGCTAATATATCGATGATTAGGAAATGGGTAGTGGGAGAGGAGTCGGTGTGGGAGCGAATGGAGGCGGCATCTTGCAAGGGCACAAGTCTGAAGGCTTTGTTAACGGCACCTCCGCCGTTCTCACCGGCTCGGTGCTCCTCAAGCCCAGTGGTAATGGCAGCCCTGAGAGTGTGGGGGCAATGGAGGCAGCACATGCGACTGGAAGGGGCTTTGGTTCGGCCACCGATCTGTGCTAATCACTGGTTCACACCGGGGGAGGGGTTGGACGGGTTCTTTAGGAGGTGGCAGCGGGCAGGGATTGAGAGATTTGGAGATCTTTTCATTGAGGAGGGTTTCCCGAGCTTAGGAGGAACTAGAGGAGGAGTTTGAGTTGCCGGGGAGAATGGGTTCCGGTACTTACAAGCGCAGGATTTCGTCTGGAGGCAGGTCCCGGGCTTCCCTCGCCTCCCACTAATGGGGTTACAGGGTAAGGTGATATCAAAAACAGGGATCAGGGAAGGGAGGGTCTCGGAAATATATAAGGGACTGATGGAGTGGGAAGGGGTTCTGATAGGGGACATGAAGAGGAAGTGGGAGGAAGAGTTGGGAGGTGAGTTAGAAGACGGGCTGTAGGAGAAGGCCCTGAGGACAGTCAATGCATCCTCGTCATGTGCCAGGTTTAGCCTGACCCAATTCAAGCTGGTCTACAGGGCTCATATGACTGTGGCCCGGATGAGCAGGTTTATTGAAGAGGTGGAGGACAGGTGTGGGGGATGTCCTGCAAACCATGTGCATATGTTTTGGTCGTGTCCGAGGCCGAAGGGATTTTGGCAGTGATAGAACATAGAACATACAGTGCAGAAGGAGCCATTCGCCCACTGAGTCTGCACCGACCCACTTAAGCCCTCACTTCCACCCCATCCCCGTAACCCAATAACTCCTCCTAACCGTTTTGGTCACTAAGGACAATTTTAGAATGGCCAATCCACCTAACCTGCACGTCTTTGGACTGTGGGAGGAAACCGGAGCACCCGGAAGAAACCCACGCAGACACGGGGAGAACATGCAGATTCCGCACAGAGAGTGACCCAGCGGGGAATCGAACCTGGGACCCTGGCGCTGTGAAGCCACAGTGCTATCCACTTGTGCTACCATGCTGTCCTTTCGGATGGCATGTCAGTGGTCCTGGAAGGGATGGTGACTCAGAGACCAGAGGTGGCAATATTTGGAGTGTCGGAAGATCCAGGAGCCCGGGGGGGGGGGGGGGGAGAGAGAGAGAGAGAAGAGGCCGATGTTTTGGCCTTTGCCTCCCTGGTGGCCCGGAGATGGATTCTGTTGGAATGGAGGGACTCTGAGCCTCCAAAGCCGGGAGTTTGGGTCTGTGGCATGGCAGGGTTTCTTAGGTTAGAGAAAATTAAGTTTGCCTTAAAGGGTTCACTACAGGGGTTCGCTCGGAGGTGGCAGCCGTTCATCAACTTCTTTAAGGAAAATTGACCGTCAGCGTGGGGAGGCATGGAAGTGATGAATAAGGGTAGGAAATCTAATGAACGGAAAACTGTGGGATGGAGTAGGTACATGGACCATGATAGTTCTGGTCTATGCCTGGGGGGGGGAGATGGTTATTTTATTGTGGAGTTTTTGTGTGTGTTGGATCTCTTTGTTTAAAATGTTAAAATTATAAATGCCTTAATAAAATATTTTCTAAAAAAAAGTAAATGTGTGTATTTAATATGGTCAGATGACCCACCTCTGAGCTTTCGGTAGAGATCTACAGTTATTTCATGAAGGGATTTAAATTTTTCATTTTGTTCCTAGGTCCAAGAAACTAAAATTACTCTTGTAAAGAGAATAGGGGCATGGGACTCTTGGTGGAACTGGCAAGTCTGGAAAGAATGCCAGTAATCGATTAGAGATATAAATTAATCAAGTGGTTCCCAGCGTTGTTTTGATGGCAAAAGGTAATTTTTGTTGGGAGCATCCCAAGTACGCCACATTGACATGAAAATGGGCTGTGGGGTCGAGGGATGTTCCTTTGTTTTATCTGTGTGCGTTTTCTCACAGAAAACAATCAGTTCAGCTTGGGAACAGGCAGAAATAAAGAGACTGGCAGGAGCTATAAAGTAGCTGTGGGATACACTGAGTTTTAATGAAAATATGGCAAGCATTAGGAGAAACTAATAGCATTTACCATACAAGTGTCTTACCACTGAATTGCCCACTGGTCAAGCCTCTGTCGATGGACCTCTTCTAAGAAGGCGCCAGGCCTATTCTCCAGCGAGTGATGAGAGTCCCAATAACTGCACACTTTTGTGTTCTGCAGTGCGGGATGATCACTATATAACTGCAAAAGAGAGAGGAGCTCTGGATCAGTCATGTTACCAAACCTTATTACTTTTCAACTTTCTGTCCGAATTCCCCGATTTCAGGGTTACCCAGTTCACCAGCTTTCTTTTTATGCCTTAAACTAAATTATCCATCTCTGCTCAACAACCTCCACCTCCAACCCACCCACCACCTCATTCCCAACCTCATTCAGTCTCTTCCCCTGGGGGTAATACAGTACAATTTCAGATTCCCAGCTGTAATGATAGGACTGCAGGTGTCACCATCATTGCAAGGTGGAATTTGGATTTGTTGCTCTTTTATATCAGTTCACAAACCAAGGCAGGACACCATACACCCTGATGAAAAAATAGCATATGCAATGAGATCACGAATTCAAATATCAAAGAGATCGCAAATCCATAACCAGAGAGTTCACCAGGAATTGTTTTGGTCCCTAAATCTGCCAGAGGTAACAAGTGAAGGCATTAACCTCCACATCAACTGCAAGGTTAATCAGTTTGGACATTATGGGCGGGATTCTCCGACCCCCTGCCGGGTCGGAGAATCGCCGGGAGGCGGCGTGAATCCTGCACCCGCCGGCCGCCGAATTCTCCGGCACGGGAGATTCAGCGGGGGCGGGAATTGCGCCTCACCGGTCGGCACCCCCCCCCCCCCCCCCCCCCCCCCCCCCCCCCACCCCCCCCCCCCCCCGCGCGATTCTCTGGCCCACGATGGGCCGAAGTCTCGCTGATTCTATGCCAGTCCCGTCGGTGTAAATTGGACTCAGTCCCTTACCGGCGGGACCTGGTGGCTCCGGGGTCCTGGTGGGGGGGGGCGATCTAGCCGCGGGGGTGCCCCCACGGTGGCCTGGCCCGTGATCGGGGCCCACCGATCTGCGGGTGGGCCTGTGCCGTGGGGGCATTCCTTTCCTACGCGCCGGCCATGTCAGCCTCAGCTACGGCCGATGCGTAGGTGAACCCCTCCCTCTGCGCATGCGCGTGGATGACATCAGCAGCCGCTGACACTCCCGTGCATGTGCGGACCCGCGCCGGCCGACGGAGTCCCTTTGGGCCCGGCTGGCATGGCGCCAAAGGCCTTCCACGCCAGCCGTCGGGGCGCCAACCACTCCGGGGCGGGCCTAGCCCCTAAAGGTGCAGAGGATTCCGCACCTTTGGGGCGGCCCGACACTGGAGTGGTTCACACCACTCCGTCCCGCTGGGACCTCCCGCCCCGCCGGGTACAGGAGTATCCCACCCTTGGTGCTTCTCATTCTCCTCAACTCAGGAAGGGCACTGTAACCCTTGAGCTAAGTGCTGAGAAGAATTCAGTCATAGCCTCTACTAACACCAAGGAGCAACTGTACAAACTAAGGAAGCATTTGTTAACAAACAAAACAAAGAACAAAGGAAAGTACAGCACAGGAACAGGCCCTTCGGCCCTCCAAGCCCGTGCTGACAATGCTGCCTGGGTCCGTATCCCTCTATTCCCATCCTATTCATGTATTTGTCAAGATGTCCCTTAAATGTCACTATCGTCCCTGCTTCCACCACCTCCTCTGGTAGCGAGTTCCAGGCACCCACTACCCTCTGTGTAAAAAACTTGCCTCGTACCTCCTCTAAACCTTGCCCCTCGCACCTTAACCTATGCCCCCTAGTAATTGACCCGTCTACCCTGGGGAAAAGCCTGTAACTATCCACTCTGTCTATGCCCCTCATAATTTTGTAGACCTCTATCAGGTCGCCCCTCAACCTCAGTCGTTCCAGTGAGAACAAACCGAGTTTATTCAACCGCTCCTCATAGCTAATGCCCTCCATCCCAGGCAACATCCTGGTAAATCTCTTCTGCACCCTCTCTAAAGCCTCCACATCCTTCTGGTAGTGTGGCGACCAGAATTGAACACTATACTCCAAGTGTGGCCTAACTAAGGTTCTATACAGCTGCAACATGACTTGCCAATTCTTAGACTCAATGCCCCGGCCAATGAAGGCAAGCATGCCGTATGCCTTCTTGTCTACCTTCTCCACCTGTGTTGCCCCTTTCAGTGACCTGTGGACCTGTACACCCAGATCTCTCTGACTGTCAATACTCTTGAGGGTTCTACCATTCACTGTATGTTGTACACTTGGAAATGCTATTTTTCTCAGAGAGTGACTCATGGGTGAACATGGGTTCCAGAAATGGTGGTTAAGACTTTTTTTAAACGTCTTAAGGAAAGAATGAGCTGAAAAAATGTGGATGCAGTGGTTAAGTCCCAAACTAGATGTTTGAGAGCCCCAGCAGTAAAGCACAAGGACGCCTGCTAACTGGGACAGAGCACAAGACCTCATTATCGGGCACTCTCATCAAGTATATCATTGGAACATTTTGAGAAGACAATTTCCACACGTTGAGACTAGAGTTTGAATCTGAGTCAGACACTAACCCATTAGATATGTCAGCTCACCCTGATGCAGTATCAGTAACTCCTGAGTCATAGAGTCACAGAGGTTTACTGCATGGAAACAGGCCATCGGCCCAGCTGGTACATACCACCCAGTTTCTACCACTAAACTAATCCCACTTGCCTGCATTTGGCCCATATCCCTCTATACCCACCCTGCCCATATAACTGTCTAACTGCTTTTTAAAGGACAGAATTGTACACACCTCTGCTACTGCCTCTGGCAGCCCGTTCCAGATGCTCACCACCCTCTGTGTGAAGAAACGTCCCCTCTGGTCTCTTTTGTATCTCTCTCCTCTCATCTTAAACCTATGCCCTCTAGTTCTAGACTCCTCTACCTTTGGGAAAAGATGTCGACTATCTACCTTATCGATGCTCCTCATTATTTTATATACCTTTGTAGATCACCCCTGAGTCTCCTAACTCCAGGGAAAAATGTCCGAGCCTATCCAACCTCTCTTTATAACTCAGACCATCAAATCCTGGTAGCATCCTTGTAAATCTCTTCTGCACTCTTCCTAGTTTAACAATATCCCATAAATAAGGTGACCAGAACTGAACACAGTATTCCATGTGGGGGCTTACCAATGTCTTGTACAACATCAACAAGACGTCCCAACTCCTGTACTCAGTATTCTGACCAATAAAACCTAGCATGCTGACTGCCTTCTTCACCACCCTGTCCACCTGCGACTCCACCTTCAAGGAGCTATGAACCTGTATTCCTAGATCTCCTTGTTCCGTAACTGTCTCCAACTCCCTACCATTAACTGAGTAGGTCCTGCCCTGATTTGATCTGCCAAAATGCATCACCTCACATTTATTCAAATTAAACTCCATCTGCCATTCATCAGCCCACTGGCCCAATTGGTCAAGATCCTGTAGCAATCTTATATAACCTTCTTCACTATCCACTGTGTCACCAATCTTGGTGTCATCTGCAAAATTACTAACCATGCCTCCTACATTCTCATCCAAATGATTTATATATATCATAAATAACAGTGGACCCAGCACCGATTCATGAGGCACACCGCTGGTCACAGGCCTCCAGTTTGAAAAACAACCCTCCACAACCACCCTTTGGCTTCGGTTGCCAAACCAATTTTGTATCCAACTGACTACCTCGCCCTGGAGTCCGTGAGATTTAACCTTCTGCAGCAACCTACCATGTGGTACCTTGTCAAAGACCTTGCTAAAGTCCATGTAAACAACACCGACCGCACTGCCCTCATCTACCTTCTTGGTTACCCCTTCAAAAAACGCAATCAAATTCGTGAGACATGGCTTTCCCCTTACAAAGCCATGCTGACTTTCCATAATTAGCCCTTGCTTGTCTAAATGCCTGTAGATCCTGACCCTCAGAATACCTTCTAACAACTTACTACAGAAGTAAGACTCACCGGTCAGTAGTTCCTGGGCTTATCCCTACAGCCCTTCCTAAACAAGGGCACAACATTTGCTACCCTCTAATCTTCAGGCACCTCTTCTGTGGCTGTCAATGATTTCAATATCTCAGCTGGCAATTTCCTCCCTAGCTTCCTGCAACGTCCTGGGATACATTTCATCAGGTCATGGGGATTTGTCTATCTTGATGCGCTTTTATACCTCCAGCACCTCCTTCTTTGTAAAATGTACACTCCTCAAGACATCACTTTTTATTTCCCCAACATTCGTGCCTTTCTCAAAAGTAAATACTGACAATATTCATTTAGGACCTTCCCCATTCCTTGTGGATCCGCACATACATGACCCTGTTTATCCTTAAGTGGCCCTACCCTCTCCCTAGTCACTCTTTTGCTCTTTATGTATCTGGAAATGCTCTTTGGACTCTCCTTTGCCTTATCTGCCAAGACAATCTCATGTCCCCTTTTTGCCCTCCTGATTTCTCTCTTAACTCAACTCTGACAAGCCCTATACTCTTCAATGGATCCACTTACACAGTATGCCCACTGCATATTGTGTAATTGTCTATTCACTCATGAAGTAGCAAAGAGATTTTTAAAAAACTACTTATTGACTGACCCGAGTTAGGAATGGCACCGTAAATTCTCTCTGTGCAACCCATTCTTCAGCTCCATCCGTTATTATGAGGGGCAGATTCTGACGCAGGTAATTCTGCAGAAAAACTTTTGGATCCACTCTGTGTAGAGATTCCACTTTTGGATATCTTTGGCACACCTAAACAAACAGATACATAAATACAAGACTTCAAAAAACTATTGTGCCAACTTAAAGCAGCAGCAGGGCATGTAATTTGCCATGATAAAAACAAACTTTTGTATACAATAGTTTTTCTTCAAAATCCATATAAAAGCACCAACTCTCACTACAGTATGGTTTGAAGATGGTAGGCATCCTTTAAGTAGTCATTATCTGTGCACAAAAAAAGTGAGTGCAGATAAACTACTCAATTGTGGTGCCCAGAATATTTCCAGCGCCTAATGTCCAGGCATATATATCTCCCAGTGCAAGCTCATCAGGCGTTAGAACACAATTGATTCCCCACCCCACCAAACTTGTGTGTGCAGGGAGGTGAATTATACTGTCCTAACTGCCCCCACTAATTGCAATGAGCTAACTCAGAAAAGACTGGGCAACATTTTGGTCTGTACCACACATTTGTATAATGTGCATCTAAGTCAGTGGGCCTTCATGAAAATTATGTTCTTCAAAAATTATTCAGACTTAGAAATAGTTTACCACAAATAAATCAAATTATGATTTGCGTTTTGCTACACTGGTGAGTTCATTACAAATAGAAAACATAAACTTCGATCAAAAGAGCTTTGTGTTTCTTAATTTCAACGTGCACATTGTGTTTTCATCAACAAAGTTCATTTCCATTATGTGTGATGTGAAGATGCCGGCGTTGGACTGGGGTGAGCACAGTAAGAAGTCTTACAACACCAGGTTAAAGACCAACAGGTTTGTTTAGAGTCACTAGCTTTCGGAGCGTAGCTCCTTCATCAGGTGACTCACACCAGGCTTTAATCTGGTGTGCAAGACTCCATTATGTCTGTCAGACAGTCCGTTTGGTAGACACAATTTGAGAGATGAGGGGGGACTCCTAACCCAGTCCTTTGATAACTTAATCCCAGCCTCAAGGGGGAACCTGAGCATCAATGTCATTTGAGGTATGAATGTATTGAATGCTCTGAAGTGGAAGTCCCACTCCAACTGTACAATTTTAGAAACGCTTGTCACACTGCTTCTGAACTCACACTGATGCAGTCTGCAAGCTGCAAAGACTCCAGGCCACTCTCAAAGTAATAAGGGTTCCTGATCAGGCAGTCACTGTTGGAGTACAACGTCCAGTCCCAGTAAGGCAGCAACTGAAGACAAGAGGAAATACGTTACCATTAGAAATTCTATATTATTATAACTTACCTCCAACTAAGAGTTCCACATCTCAGATTAGGTGAACAGGATTCCCTGTAAAAACAGGAACCTAGGTCTGCTGTGGAAAACACAAAACTGGAGCTGTGACTGATACCGTCATGTGCCTTGGACCTTGGCCATGATCCCCACACAACCATTTTGGGGTCATGATCCTGAATACCATAAATTGTGCAGGCCCAGAGCCAGGACCCCTGGCCAAGGTCTGTAGCTCAATTCACTGATACAAGCCTTAACTTGGAACCAAGATTTTAGTATTAAACTACAGTTGAAATCCCTAATACAGCATGAACAGGGTCAGGATCCCCTATCAGTATAGTGTGATCCAGAATCCCTGCTAATACTGGGCGAGGTGTCTGGCTGAAAGTCCTGTTGCCAGCACCAACTTGAGTGTCAAACCCGACCAACAGAAAATGCACAGTTTGTAACGGAGCTCCTGGTTTATAGTTCCCCCCCCCCTTTCTTTAAAAGCAGACCTCCAATTCTTGAAGAGTAATTTTTAAATAGTCTTCATTAAACTGCAGGCACACAACCCCAATATATTAAGTTACAATTTGGCCCTTCTGAAATCTGCATCATGATGTTGAAGATTAAAAACAGAAAATGTTGGAAACGTCGATCTGGCCATAAAGTATCTTTTCAGATTTTATTTCAGATTTTCAGCATTAACAGTAATTTGCTATTGTTGATAATAGTGATGTCTGTGATTGCTTGCATTCAGGACAGCGAGTCCAATTTAACTGCTTTGGGTAAGTTGCTAAGTGACCCAATACCTTGACTGATTTATGGATATAGTTGCTGGGCAAAGTATATCCTGAATCGAGTACAGTAACAACACAAGTAATATGTGAAAATCATATGCATTGCATGGGCCAAACCCCAATCTGGATCTATTTGACTAACAGATCACCTAACAGGATAGGATACACATCCCCAAAACTAAGCAAGGAAACCTTTTAATTTAATTTAATGTTTTCCCAATTAAGGGGCAATTTAGCGTGGCCAATCTACCTACCATGCACATTTTTGGGCTGTGGGGGTGAGACCCATGTAGTCACAGGGAGAATGTGCAAACTCCACACGGACAGTGGCCCCAGGGATCGAACCTGGGACCTCAGCGCATGAGGCAGCAGTGCTAACTACTGCTAAAGATGGGTGAGGACACTACCCTGATGAACTCCAGCAGTGATGTCCTAGAAATGAGATTAGCCACCAACAACCACAACCATATTTCTTTGTGCTAGGTTAGACTCCAATCAATGTGGGTTTTCTATGATTAATGCTGACTTCACTTTTGCCAGGGCTCCTTGATGGCACACTCAATCAAATGTTACCTTGATGTCATGCAGTCACTCTCACTGAGAGTAGTTCAGCTCTTTTGTCCATGTTTGAACCAAGGTGGCCCTGGTGAAACCCAGTGAGCAGGTTATTGCTGTGTAAGCGACGCTCGACACCTTCCATCACTTTGCTGATGATCAAGATTAGACTGATGGGGCTCTGATTGGCTGTATTGGATTGGGTCTGCTTTTTGTGAACAGGACATACCTGTAGCACAATGTCAGGTAGATGCCAGTGTTGCAGCTGTACTGGAACATCTTAGCAAGGGGCATAGCTAGTTCTGGAGTCCAAGTTAACTGGATCCTGGAACTGAAACAAAAACAAAATATTGGACAATTTCAGTAGGTCTGACAGCATCTGTGGCGAGAAAAGGGGGCTAAGGTTTCAAGTCTGGATGACTCTTTGAGACTTGAAAAGTTAGCTCCATTTTCTCTCCACAGATGCTGTCAGACCTGCTGAGATTGTCCCGTATTTTCTGTTTTTGTTTCTGGAGTACAAGTCTTCAGTACTATTGCCAGGATACTGTCAAGACCTCACAGCCTTCACAGTATCAAGATCTGGAATTGGGTATACAGAGGCACCATTTCTAACAGTGCAGGTGACATAGAATCATAGAATTTACAGTGCAGAAGGAGGCCATTCGGCCCATCGAGTCTGCACCAGCTCTTGGAAAGAGCACCCTACCAAGCCCACACCTCCACCCTATCCCCATAACCCAGTAACCCCACCCAACACTAAGGGCAATTTTGGGCACTAAGGGCAATTGAGCACGGCCAATCCACTTAACCTGCACGTCTTTGGACTGTGGGAGCAAACCAGAGCACCCGGAGGAAACCCACACACAGGGAGAATGTGCAGACTCCGCACAGACAGTGACCCAATGGCTCCGTACAGACAGTGACCCAGCAGGGAATCGAACCTGGGACCCTGGAGCTGTGAAGCAATTGTGCTACCATGCTGCGAAATTCAGAACTGTAGTAAAATTGAGAAGGATATTAGCACACCTCAGCATGACTGAAGTGATTCTCACATAGATAAATGGCAAGTGAAATAAAGTAGTGCTGACTGCACACAACATTGACTGTGAGAGTTGTGCCCTCCCTTGCGTCCAAAGTATAAATATTTATTTTTTTACTATTTGAAGTTCATGATAATTCTATATGAATGATTAAGCATTTTCTGTAACTTGTTCTGAAATATTGAGCATGTATTAAATATATTTAATCATATTCATGGGTCATGGTTAGTGAACAAGCCCGATTTCAATCTTGCAGCCACTGAGATGAAGGAGGGCCACTATCACTGGTGTAATTTGTGAGGTAGGATGAGATGAGGCAGTGATACAATCATTTCAAAGGCGGTTCATGAGCAGAGACCTGGGTGTGGGTGTACGTACACAAATATAAGGATGGAAGGGCAGGTTGGGAAGGCTGCATAAAAAAAAGGCATGCGGTTTGTTTGACTTTCACAACAAGGGCACGGAACACAAAAGAGTATGCAGAATCGCTCAAAAACACTGGTTAGGCCACAGCTGGAGTTTAGGAAAGATGTGACATTTAATTCAGAACCGAGCAGAATGCTCCATCTTGAAAAATTAACTTTGTAAAGCTCCCCTCACTTCAAACCGAGCCCCAAACCCAATGTGTGCTGGTCAAAATTAAAAACGAACACATTCCTTCATTTCTGAAGTTCCAGAAGTTGTTCAGTGGCCCTCACCCAGCAGGAGAGGAAACTGCAGAAAGTAGGAGTGCTTTCCCCTTCGAGGAATCAACTGTCCCCAAGTGTCCAGTACAGGGGGGAACAGGATCCAGTGGATCAAAGAACAATACAGTACAGGAACTGGCCCTTCAGCCCTCCAAGCCTGTACTGGACCATTTGCTGTCAGTTTAGGGCGGCTTGCTGCTACTCTTTGGATCCTTCTGTTAATCATTTCTCCCAACGCCGTGCGCCCACTGGGACATGGAAGTGTTTTGAGGGCCGGTTTGTGAAGGTAGTTACACACCGACCTGAATGAGCAGAGCCCGGCCACAGTAACTCAGCAATCTGGAGCCGGGGCGGCTGCACAGCAGCAGGCAGCCGAGCAGGAGGAGGCCGAGGCCGGCGGCGGCGCAGGCCGCCCTGGTACCGCGGCGGCCGGCTGCAGCCCGGGTGCGAGTGGCCGGAGAGCCGCAGCGGAGCAGTGGTTCCATCACCCGGCAGCAGCAGTCGGAGCCGGCGGCGGGCAGGAGGCGGCGGCGGTACAGCCTCTCGAACTCGCCGTCGAAATGGGAGAGCTTCCTGGAGAAGGACAGAGAGCGCAGCCCCGAGCAGCTCCTTCCCCGGCGAACCACCATCTCTGCCTCCCCCCCCCCCGCTCTGGGCCAAGGCCGCGGGCGTTGCTTCAAAGCGGAGGCGGGAGACACCCCGCAGCCCAAACAATGTGCAGGCAGGAAAGTGCTGCAGAGAATGCAAATTACTGTTATTACAAGTGATAATTATAATAACCCGCATTTATATAACACCTTAAAAATATTCAGAGCTATGGAGTTCAGAATTTCTTTGAATAGAATCCTTACAGTGCAGAAGGAGGCCATTCGGCCCATTGGCCCTGTACCGACTCTCTGAAAGAGCATCCTACCAAGGCCCATTCACCACCCACCTCGCCTGCCCATCTTTGGACTGTGGGAGGAAACCTATGCAGACATGGGGAGAAAGTGAAAACTCTACAGTCACCCAAGGCCAGAATTGAACCTGGGTCCTTGATGGTGTGAGGCAGCAGTGCTAACCACTGTGCCACCTTTATTATAAATCAGTCAAGATCTCATTGCGTGATGGAGCAGATGGCCTACCTCTATTTCTATGGATGCGATCTTCCCAAAAGGGAACAAAGGGAGCGTGTTTAGCCGCGTATTTCCCGGCACTTGCAATATTGAGAAACACATGGCTATTCAACGCTTTGAATAAGGGGTCTAAATGGTGAACACGCGGACAAGTCCCAACATAGTCCTGTTTTTTACAGCAGGGAGTTCCACTCACCCGAACTACCAGTTATAGCGAAAGATCGCAAATGGCGTCCCGATCTCCAAGGCCCACAAAAAAAATCCCTGACCTCCCCCCTGCCCGAATGCAACATGGGAGGGTCCCCAGCTGCACTCTCGCACCCCTAACACCCACAGCAGGAAACCCCAGCCCTATCACGTACATGCAAAAATTTGCTGATGACACCAAGATTGGTGGAGTAGTGGATGAGGTGGAGGGCTGTTGTGGGCTGCAAGGAGACATTGATAGGATGCAGAGCTGGGCCGAAATGGCAGATGGAGTTTAACACTGAAAAGTGCGAGGTGATTCATTTTGGTAGGAAAAATTTGAATGCGGATTACAGGGTTAATGGCAGGGTTCTGAGGAATGTGGAGGAACAGAGGGATCTTGGGGTTCATGTCCACAGATTTCTGAAGGTTGCCAGTCAAGTGGATAGAGCGTGTGAAGAAGGCCTATAGTGTGTTAGCGTTTATTAACAGGGGGCTTGAGTTTAAGAGCAGCGGGGTTATGCTGCAACTGTACATGGCCCTGGTGAGACCACATTTGGAGTATTGTGTGCAGTTCTGGTCACCTCATTGTTGGAAGGATGTGGAAGCATTGGAAAGGATGCAAAGGATATTTATCAGATGCTGCCTGGTTTGCAGGATAGGTCTTATGAGGAAAGGTTGAGGCAGCTAGGGCTTTTCTCTTTGGAGCGGAAGAGGATGAGAGGCGACTTAATAGAGGTTTATAAGATGATGAGGGGGCTAGATAGAGTGGACGTTCAGAGACTATTTCCTCGGGTGGATGTAGCTGTTACAAGGGAGCATAACTATAAGGTTCGGGGTGGGAGATATAGGAGGGATGTCCAAGGTAGGTTCTTTACTCAGAGAGTGGTTAGGGTGTGGAATGGACTGCCTGCTGTAATAGTGGAGTCGGACACTTTAGGAACTTTCAAGCGGTTATTGGATAGGCACATGGAGCACACCAGAATGACAGGGAGTGGGATAGCTTGATCTTGGTTTCGGACAAAGCTCGGCACAACATTGAAGGCGAAGGGCCTGTTCTGTGCTGTTCTATGTTCGATGAGACGTCACAGCACCTACTCCATGTGGACAAGCATCACATGCTGGATTAATCATTTTGGACATATAATTGTTTCATCTTCAAATTTACTTTTACACAACTTGAATGATTTGTCACACTTCTTTGACAAATTTCA
This sequence comes from Scyliorhinus canicula, assembly GCF_902713615.1. Classification (NCBI taxonomy): domain Eukaryota; kingdom Metazoa; phylum Chordata; class Chondrichthyes; order Carcharhiniformes; family Scyliorhinidae; genus Scyliorhinus; species Scyliorhinus canicula. The sequence goes on along the minus strand of NC_052146.1, from coordinate 29,098,702 downwards.
CAGACCCTTTCTCCACCATTCAATGGATGCAATAAGGTTGCCAAATTTGGTATGACTATCATATAATTAACTAGCCCCAGAAAATATCTGCGTACAGAGATATTCTGAGTTGTGGCACACTTCGTATTGCTTGAAACCTACTCTTGCTAAGATGTAATCTATGCTTGTCTCCCTTGTGACCCAAACACGCTACAGGGGTGTGAACTATTTCATATTTGTGTGTGTCTTTACCTGAACTCCATGCTTAACAGATATTGGAACATCTTTACCAACCTGTCAGGAGCCGAAATAAGTATGATCCAAACATTACTCCGTGAATTGCTTGAAAAATTTGGTTCATGACCCCTTGAAACATTCAGGGGATAAAGAAACACCAAATGACTTATCAGATATAACTTTGAAAAAATCAGGTTTCTTGACAACAGTTTGAACAAATCCTCCACATTTGTTAAAATGGATTACATTCCAGTATCTGACTTACCTTATGATCCCAGATCAAATTCTCAAGGATTTGCTAAGATCCACTTCGGGAACTGGATATCTAACTGAATTGGTTTATTCCTGGTTTGATTTATATACATACAATACAAATGACCACAAGAAGGTGCTATTGCAGAGTGTCAGGATTAAACATGAATATTATTTGTACGATAATAACCAATTATAAGACAGTTGATATGAATTCAAAGGGCATAGATTCTGCCTGACCAACCTCCTAAACGTTATTAAGGAAGAGGCAACCCAAGTGGAAAGTGGTAGATCAGAAAAGTAGGAAAAAATTAGGAAATCAGCCAATGAAGAGAGCTCGGGTTTAGGACCACTATTTTTAATTTACATGCGTTACATTATGATTGTTATAGATAGGGCAGCACTGTGGCGCAGTGGTTAGCACTGCTGCCTCACGGCGCCAAGGTCCCAGGTTTGACCCGGCTCTGGGCCACCGTCCGTGTGGAGTTTGCACATTCTCCCCCCATCTGCGTGAGTTTCACCCCCACAACCCAACGATATGCACATTAGGTGGATTGGCCACACTAAAATTGCCCCTTAATTGGGAAAAAAATAATAATTGGGTATTCTAAATTAATGTTAAAAAAATAAATTTGAACTTCCAGTTTATAGTTGAAAGGATAACACAAGATTTCATATTTTAAGATTTTTCTAAAATAAAAGACGATAAGCATGACAAACAAACACAATCTATGGAAGCGACTTGAGCTTTAGCCCATAAAACAGAACATTACACTTTCTCTATTAGCACAACTGAAAACACACTTCAAATAATTTTTAAAAAATTATTTGTTATATAATGCAGGCATCACTGGTAATGTCTGCATTTCTTACCCATCCCTAAATGTCCTCGAGAAGGTGGTGATGAGCTGCCTTCTTGAAGTGCTGCAGTCCATATAGTGTAGGTACACCCACAGTGCTGTTAGGGAGGGACATCCAGGACTGTGACCCAGTAACAGTGAAGGAACAGCAATATAATTCCAAGTCAGGGTGATTGAGGGGAATTTGAAGGTGGTGGTGTTCCGAAGCATCTGCTGCCCGTGTCCTACGTGGTCGAGATTAAGGGTTTGGAATGAGCTGTCGAAAGAACCTTGGTGAGTTGCTGAAGTGAATCTTGTAGATGGCGAACATTGCTACCATTGTGGTGGTGGAAGTGAATATTGAAGGTGGTGGATGGGTGAAAAGCAAATGGGTTGCTTTGTCTTGGATGGTGTCGAGCTTCTTGAATGTTGTTGGAGCTGCATTAAAGTTATACTTTACACATTCCTTTAAGTGGACAGTAGACTCAGGCTAGGAATCAATCATCTCAGAAATGTTTTTTTACAGTGAGGTCTTTGCCCACCTCCCCCCACCGAGTCTTTGCCCACCACCCCCAGAATTTCTTTCTTTAGGGGACTTCAGGTGACGACGGGCGGGAGGCAGCCGCACATTGGAGGGCTCCCGTTCGGGAACAGCATTTTCGGGGTTTGACGCCCGGTCCCAGGGGCAACAGAGGCGGCAAAAGCAGGGAGAAGGCACGGTGAAGGGAAATGTCAAAAATAAGTAAAAAAACGACCGCGGAAAAAGCGGCTGAAAGTCCGTCGGGGAGTGGAAAGGTCACCACGGGGATGTCAAGAAAAGTGGTGGCTGGGGACCAAGGGAGGCTGCATTTCCCACGGCTGAAGAAATGACTAAGTCGATGGCAGCGGAACTCGAAAGGCAGTTCACAAAACACATGGAGGCAATGAGGAAGGAGATGGAGGGGCGTTATTGAAAGTGCTGGTGGAGGAGGCGATTGCCCCGGTGAGGGCGGCGGTATTGAACGCAGTGGCGGAGGTACGGGAACAATGCAAGGCGCTGAAGGAAGTGGAAGAGACATTGTTGCAGAACAGCGATCAACTTACCTCGATGGGGAAGGAGATGCGGAAGGTGATAGAGATCAACGAGGATCTGTGAGCCAAAATGGATGACTTGGAAAACTGATTCAGGCACAGAATCTGAGGATTGTGGGTCTGCCCGAAGGAGTGGAAGGCCCGAGGCCGACTGAGTATTTTGCCACAATGTTGGCGAAGCTATTGGGGGAGGGGGATGATCCCTCCCGATATGAACTGGATCGGGCTCATCGGTCGTGGAGGCCTGTACCAAAGGAGAGTGAGCCGCCAAGAGTAGTGACTGTGTTTTCGTAGGTACAGTGTGAAGGAGAAGGTCCTGTGCTGGGCAAAGCAGAAGCGGGTGGTGCAGTGGGCTGGAGCTGGTATACGCATATATCAGGACTTTACGGTGGAGCTGGCAAGGAGGTGGGCTGCCTTCAGCCGGGTGAAGAAGGCGCTGTACATCAGTAAGGTGCAGTGTGGCATAGTATATCCAGCTCAGTTGAGGGTGATCTACAAACCCAAGGACTTTTATTTCGGGACAGCGGAAGCAGCGGAGGAGTTTGCGAAGGCAGAAGGACTGTGGCTGAATTAAAAAGTGGTCATGTACCGCTGTAGCCTCATGTAATTGTATTTTTTCACTGCGTGCTAGTGTGTGTGTTAAATGAGCCAACATTGTATATACTTGGACAAGGGAAGAGAGGGGGCTTTCACTTGCATTGAAGGTTCTTTGGAGCTTGGGTGTGTATGTGGGGTTTGTGTGCTAAAGGGAAATTCTTGGTTTTCCTGGGACCGGGAAAGGGGGAAAGAGACCCAGGCAGTGACCTCCACGCTGGCCAGTTTAAGCCGGCCAGTGAACGGGAGTGAGGTGGGGGGAGGGGCTGCGGCCATCGGAGCCTGGCAGAACAGGGCCCGATGAGTCTAGCCGGGGTGGAAAGTTGGGGGGAAGGAACAGAGGTTGGGGGGAGGAATTTTGTAAGAGGAAGTGGAGGGGTGAGTCGGGGGGGGGGGGTGTTTACAATTCATGGGTGTAATTTACGGTACTCTTTCGGGGATTGTATGGCATTGAATGTGGGGGGGGGGGGGGGGGGGTGGACTCTATAGGTCAATGGTGACCATAGGCGATTCCTGATTCCTTTTTCTTTTTTTCCTTTGTCCCACCGAGGGAGGGTTTGTTTTATTTGATGCTTATATTGTCAGGTGGGCCGTTGTTTGGAGTGGTGGGAGGATGGGATCGTTGTTGCTAAGGGGATTGAATGATTGAATTTGTCTTTGTTACTGTTTACTGCTTGTTGGTGGGGTGTAAATTCTGAAGAAAACGTGAAAATGGAGAATAAAAATATTTTACAAAACAAAACAAATTTCTTACTTTAGATTCGGTGGATCTTCCAGCTTCATTTCATTCCTCATGAATTCAATCAGTGTGTGAGCTGCTACCTACAGTCCTGCCCGGTGAACCACAGCGTCTTGCTGCCTATAGCTCATTTTCTTCTCCCAGATCCCTGCACACCACAGGCACAATATTCTGAGAAAATGGCAAAGTATAATTTCCGGCCGTAAATCGGCGCGATTCCCACCGGTGCCGACAGCGGGATCTGGTTCACAGTCTTTAGGCACTTCGACATTTTTTTACCCACGTGAAAAACACTGCACCTGAGGTGCAAAGCATCTGATTTGCCCGCCCCAGGGGGGTTCATCTGAGCACTGTAACCAGGAGGGCACTGCATTTAAATGGCTCCATAGCACTCACTCCATTCAAACCTGGAGGATGGCAGCGGGAAAACCAGCTCCAAGATTCTCGAAGGGGGCCCTGATAAATTGTTGGGTATGGTGGAGGAAAGGTGGACAACCATCTACCCACGTATTGGCAGACGGTTCCTGAGCAATTTGACAAATCCCGCCTGCGAGGTGGTGGCAGCAGTAGGTGCTGCCAACAGTATGACTAGGAGGACAGGGTTCAATGACAAAAAGAGATGAATAACCTAAGATGGCGCCGGAGCTTAGCGACTCTCTGCGAGCTCTCTCACCCAGACCCTTTTCTTTTATCTCTTATCTCGGTTCAATATACTTTGTCGATTATCTTTTTGTCTACTGTGTACCTATTGTGCTTGGCCGCAGAAAAATACTTTGGTACATGTGACAATGAATCAAGCAATCAGCAAGGGTGGGTGCCCCTATCTTCCTTGGCATTTCATACGTCCACCTCCAAGACTGTCACCATTAACCCACTCACTGCCACCTCACAGGTTCTCAGCACCCGACCTCCCATCATCATCATTCATAACCCCCCTCCACAAACACACAGGCATTTCCGTTCAGGACCCCTTTCTGCCTAGGCACGATGCCCACAAATGCCAGTTTTCCTTGACCTCTGACACATCAGGCTCAGTGTACCCTTTGGTTTCCTGTCTATATCAGGTGTAGGGGGGGGGGGGGGGGGGGGGAGAAAATCGGCAGGGGCATGCCTGAACAGTACCTTTGGGATTCCCTTCAAGGAAAGGGCAATGGAGCTCACAGGGAGATGCAGAGGTGAGCCTGCACCAACAGCGATGTTGATCTGTGGCAAAAAAGTGAGGAGGCACTTGTTATGAGCCAGGGTTTAGAGAACACCAAAGTATACGATGGAGTTCACCTGACTTTGGTTCCGAGGAGCACAAGGCACTACTTTTCAGGTGTTATTCAACAGTGGCGTTAAGCACATTTAAACAAAACAAAGTGTATTCTACAAATTCAGTTGACATTTTTATAAACAACTACATTATCAACTACAAACAAAAAAATCCCCCACACAGCTACAGTTCTCTATATATATTACCTTTAATAACTTCCCTTTCAACTTTTTCAATTTGAAAACAACAGCCACTAAACCAGGAAAACCCTTTTTAACAAAACAGTAGGTTTGAATTCTTTCCAGAAAACAGTTATCACTTTTAAATTATCAAGTGATCTGGACACCTTTTAACATGCAGAGAGAGAAAGAGACAAGAGAAGCCTTCTTTGTCTGAATCCAGATTCCAACTGTGTAAACCAAAAGTAAAACTCAGAGCCACAGCCAGCTCCCAGCTCAAAACGAAAGTAAAACCCACAGTCCAGCTCCATCCACAAAATGACATCACTGAAGCCATTTGATAAACATACATTTCTTAAAGGGACACTCCCATGACACCTCCCCCCCAAGAAAAAAAATAAACCATCAACTTCAAAGATGGTTTAACTTTTCACCTTTACACTTTCATTTAAGAAAAATTGACAAGAAATATACTTTCTTAAACAAAAACAAAATACGCCAACATTTATAATAACACAGTCCATTTTAGTTCTTCTTCCTGCAACTGGAATCCCTCTTGATTGACAGTCTCTTTGGACAAGAACATCTCTGCACGATCCATCCATTTATCTACGCCTCAGCACTTTTCTTTAAGGTCAGGTACTTTAGTTCAATCCGATCACAGAGCCTCTTGTAATTCTCCAACACATAAGCATTGGTTAACACAGCCTTTAGGCCTTCAAATGCCTGTTGACACTTCACCGTCCACTGAAATTTGCTACGCTTCTTCAGCAAGTCCGTCAGTGGAGCGACCACGCTGCTGAAATTTGGAACAAATTTTCGGTAAAATCTACCCATGCCATTATTTCCCTTTGTGTCGAGGGTCTCAGAAACTCCCCAATAACTTTTGTTTTCACATCCCGTGGGACCATTCAACCCTGTCCGATTGTATGGCCAAGGAATGTAACTTGGACTTTTCTAAATTCACTTTTGGCTAGGTTTATCACCAAACCCGCCTCCTGAAGTCGATCGAATAACCCCATCAGATGTTTCAAATGTTCTTTCCATGTCTGACTAAAAAATCACCAGATTGTCGATGTATACCGCATAATTGGGTAATCCTGAAACAACTTGGTTAGTTAACCGTTGAAATGCGGCTGGGGCATTTTTCATGCCAAATGGCATAACTTTGAATTGATATATACCATCTGGAGTCACAAAAGCTGAAATCTCCTTCGCCCTTTCGGATAAAGGTACCTGCCAGTAACGTTTAAGTAAATCCAGTTTAGAAACAAAAGCGGATTGTCCCACCTTCTCAATGCAATCCTCCAAGCGTGGGATCGGATAAGAGTCTGTTCTTGTAACTGTATTAACCCTTCCAAAGTCCACACACAATCGTTGGGTACCATCCGGTTTTGGTACCATCACTATGGGTGAGCTCCATTGGTTGCAACCCACTTCAATTATGCCATTTTTAAGCATACTTTCAATTTCTTTGTTCACCTGTGCCAATTTTATAAGGTTAAGTCTACACAGATTTTGTTTAATTGGAACAGCATTTCCCACATCCACATCATGTATAGCCATTTTAGTACGCCCCAACATATCTCCACAAACTTGTGCATGTGATATTAATAACTCTTTCAGGTCAGTTTGTTTTTCCTCTGGAAGGTTAGTCAACAATTTATCCCAATTTTTAGGACATCCTCATTATCTAATTTAAGTTGAGGAATGTCAAATTCAGAGTCATCTGGATTTGGTTCTTCACTTAAGTTAGAATCACTAAAACCTCCTCCTGGTGCTCTCCTTCCTTTTCAAAGTACCTTTTAAGCATATTCACATGACACACGGTGAGTTTTCCTTCTATTTGGCGTTCTTACCACATAATTCACCTCACTTAATTTCCTTTCAATCTGATATGATCAACAAACCTTGCTTTTAAAGCGTCACCTACAACTGGTAACAATACTAAAACTTTATCTCCACTGGCAAAACTACAACCTTTTACTTTCTTGTCCGCTACCCGTTTCATCACATGTTGTGCAACTTTTAAATGTTGTCTCGCCAATTCGCCTGTTCTATTTAATTGTTCCCTAAAATTTGACACGTAATCCAATAAGGTAAGTTGCGACTGCTCACTCACCAATTTCTGCTTAATCAATTTAAATGGTCCTCTTACCTCATGACCAAACATTAGTTCAAAAGGACTGATTTTGGTTGACTCATTAGCTGCATCCCTAATTGCAAACAGTACAAATGGAATTCCTTTATCCCAATCCTCTGGATAATCTTAACTATAAGCCCTCAACATTGTCTTTAACATCTGATACCACCTTTCTAACGCTCCCTGCGATTCTGGATGGTACGCAGTTGATTGAAATTGTTTTACTCCTAAGCTATCCATAACTTTTTTGAATAACCTTGAGGTAAAATTTGATCCCTGATCCAATTGTATTTCTGTGGGTAGTCCATTTCTAGTAAAGATTTCCGTAACTCCTCCACAATCTTTTTAGCTGTAATATTGCATACGGGAATGGCCTCTGGAAACCTAGTCGACACATCATTATAGTCAAAAGATATTGATTCCCACTTTTCGTTTTAGGAAGCGGTTCTACGCAATCAATTAAGACCCCTGAAAAAAGGTTCCTCAAATGCTGGAATGGGTGTTAAGGGCGCTGGTTTTATCACCACTTGAGGTTTCCCTATCACTTGACATGTGTGACATGATCAACAAAATTTAACAACATCTTTATGTAGTCCAAGCCAATAAAAATGTTTTTGTATTTTAGCTTGAGTTTTCCTTACTCCCAAATGACCTACTGCTACCTCATGTGCTACTCTCAACACCTCCTTTCTGTACCCTACTGGCAATACCACTTGATGAACTTCTGCTCACTTTTCATCTATCTGCACATGTAAAGGTCCCCATTTTCTCATCAAGACATCATTTTTAAGGTAATAACATTCTGGTATACACTCTGATTCCTCTTCCGTGTATGCTTTCTGATACATGTTTTATTTTTATATCTTTCTGTTGTAACGCCACCATTCTCCCTGAACTAAAAAATATCCACCTCATCCTCCACCTGTTCTTGTTCTTTTCCAACCATCTGATCAAAAATCTTTTCTGATAATTGAACTTCAACTTTATCTTCGCTCTTTGATTTCTCCTCTTGTCTTAACCTGTGACTTTGCGATCTTGCTACCACACAATCCGGAAAAATCTCAGGATATTCGTCCTTCAACACTTCAGTTGTCTGATTTTCCACTGGCTTATCAATTACAGTATGCATCACTCCCACCTGCAATCCAGCTATATCATTATCCAAGATAAACAAGATAATTTCTCTATTACTCCTACTCCCACTTCACCACTCTTCACTGGACTTTCCAACCTTACCTTATATAATGGAACACTCTTCTCACCCTGAATTCCACATTTTAACACCTTTTCTGGCAAATATTCCTGCCAAACTACATAACTCCTCATCTCTTACCATCAAAGATTGACTAGCTCCTGTATCTCTTAAAATTCTGACTTCTTTACCTACTCCTCCTGGTACACGAGTAAACTTCACCCACACAAGTAAATTATTTAAAGAGATCTGGCGCCTTCTTATCAATCACCTCTTGATCAGGCTGTACAATCTTTTGCACCTCCTTCACTTCGCTTGGGCTTTCCTTTACCACTTTAACAAACCCTACTGGCTTATCCTGTTTTACCACATCAGCATTCCCAGTGCTTTTCTTCAACTCACAACACTGTGATTTTACATGGCTTCGTTTATTACTGTAAAATCATCTGAAACCTTTCATTTCTATTCCACCCTCTTGGATTTATTTTTTAATCTGAGGTACACTCTCCTTATTATCTCCCATCAGAACCCCTTTATCACTTCAGTATTTCTATTTACCCCAGTTTCTATCTCTCACAGGCTGAAATTGATGTTGGAAACCAAACTTTCATTTATGAACTAATTCAGAGTCATATGCCATTTCTGCTGCTAATCTCGCAGTTTTAAGCCTCTGCTCTTGCACATGAGTTCTCACTACATTAGGAATTGCATTTTTAAACTCCTTCAAAATGATCATTTCTCTCAGAGCTTCATATGTTTGGACTATTTTCAAAGCCCTTATCCACCTATCAAAATTACTCTGTTTCATCCTTTCAAACTCCATGTATGCTTGACCAGGTTATTTTCTTAAATTTCTAACACTTTATCTGTAGGCTTCAGGCACTAATTCATATGCACCCAAGATGTATTTTTTCACCACCTCATATGTCCCAGATACCTCCTCTGATAGTGATGTAAACACTTCACTAGCTCTACCTACCAACTTTGTTTGAATCAGTAATACCCACATGCCCTGTGGCCATTTCATTTGTTTAGCTACCTTCTCAAATGAAATGAAAAAGGCTTCTACCTCCTTATCAAACCTTGGCAATGTTTGGACATATTAAATAGATCCCCACCTTCGACTATGATGCTCATGCTCACTATCCTAAAACTATGTTTCTCTTTACTTCCACCAATTTTACCTGACTATCATGTTTCATGGCCATTTTCTGAAGTTCAAAGTCTCTCTCTTTTTCTTTTTCCCTGATCTGTACCTCTCTTTCTCTTTCTTTTTGTTCTACTAGGGCTATTCTTTCTTTTTCCCCTCATTTTGTATTCAAGCTGCTTTAATTCTTTTTCATGTTCAAGTTGATTGATCTGTAATTGAATTCTTGTCATTTCCAAAGATTCCAACTGTGTCTCAGGCAATTTCAAATGCTCAGCAACCACCAAAATTACCTCCTCCTTTGGTATTTTGTCAGGTAATGTTCACTGCAATGTTTTGCCAAATCTAAAAGCCTTTTTTAAAGTGTCTGTCCATAAGGTACTGCGTGTGACCTTCTCCACCCCCAAAAACATCTGAGCCTCTGAAAGAGCCATTGTCCACCACACACCCCCTACTTAAACTGGAATACCACACCTGAAAAGCAAACACAAACATGCTCACCCCTCACTGTCTTTAAGTTCACTAAGCCAACCCAATCACGAAAGATAGACTTTTATGCCACGTGCCCCCAATTTGTTATAGGCCAGGGTTTAGAGAACACTGAAATATATCGTGGAGTTTACCTGACCCACAACTGTTTATAGATTTTGGTTAAGAGGAACACAAGGGCCTGCTTTTCAGGTGTTATTCAACAAAGGCCTCAAGCACTTTTAAACAAAACAAAAGTGTAGTCTACGAATTCAGTTAACATTTTTATACACACACACAGTAAGCAATATCAACTACAAACATAAATCCCCCACACAGCTATAGTTCTCTCTCTCTCTCTATATATATATATAAAACCCTTAATAACTTCCCTTTCAACTGTTTCAATTTGATAACATCCACTAAACCAGGAAAACCCTTTTTAACAAAACAGTAGGTTTGAATTCTTTCCAGAAAACAGGTATCACTTTTAAATTATCAAGTGATCTAGACACCTTTTAACATGCAGAGGCAGAGCCGGGAATTCCAGAAGGGTTGTCAGTGACATTCCTGCAACTGCAAGACTGATTGGAGTAGTCCCAAAACCTTCAGTCGCAGGATATATTGCTGGCATTGTGTGGCACCTAGGCCAACACTGCAAGGGTGGCAACCACAGTGGGTAGCCTGGTCCTGGTCAAATGCTTCACTATCTCCGACAGCCAGTACTCACTCAGATGTCTGCTGTCGATCCGATATCATTGCTTGATCAGCCACGGTCACTTCCCTCCCCCCTTCAGGATCATCCAGTGCCTTGCGTCTGAGCACAGGAGTCTCCGGCAAGTTGCTTCCATGGCCGCCCATCCCTCTTGTACAGAGTCAACTGTGCACCTATGTGAATTTTGAGGGCCATCGGATCCTCCAGGACTGTCGGATGGTATCGGCTGCGAGGCTCAACACGTTTTATAATCTTCGTTATTGCCACGAGTAGGCTTATATTAACACTGTAATGAAGTTACTGTGAAAAGCCCCTGGTCGCCACACTCCGGCACCTGTTCGGGTACACGGAGGGAGAATTCAGTATGTCCAATTCACCCAACAAGCACGTCTTTCAGGACTTGTGGGAGGAAACCGGAGCACCCGGAGGAACCCCACGCAGTCATGGGGAGAACGTGCAGACTCTTCACAGACATCGACCCAAGCGGGAATCGAAACCGGGATCATGGCGCTGTTAGGCAACAGTGCTAACCACTGTGCTACCATGCTGCCCCCAATACCCCGCATCCAAATTTTATTCCTTGACACATGAGGATTCCAACTCTTCCCTTGGCTTTGAGACAGTGGGCACCTGACATTGGTGAGGTTTAAATGATGATGGTCTATTAGATAAACATGACTCTCGGGAATGTTAGTGGCACAACCGCTTATTATCATCCTAAGATCTAACTGCTGTCATACCTTTCCAGTTATGACAACTGGGCAGCAACAGAATTATCTGATTGAATGTGCAACAGCGTCCCCTCCCAACTTCAACCTACCCCCCCCCCCCCCCCCCCCCCCCCCCGCCCACTTCCCCTCACCCCAGCCTGATCATCATCCTCCTGCCTTCTCTCTCAGGGTCTCATCCAGCCAACTTCTCAGGGTGGCCTCATTCAGTCTCATCACTCCCACCCCCTATCCTCGCCCACAAAGTCATGAGTCCCGCTCCCCCAGTCAGGCCATATCCTCAGGCCATTGGCAAACGGTACATTCTCACTTCTTTGCCACACATGCTGAAGATTCATTTTTGCCAGTGAAACGGTTCTAAAACAGAAAGCTTTCTTCTAGAATCACGCAGGGCAGTCAGCAGCTGGGAAAATGGAAAGGTTTTTCATTTATTCTGGCCTGTGAAAGACTTAATTTTCTTATTTTTTAAAATTTAGAGTACCCAATTCATTTTTTTTCCAATTAAGGGGCAATTTAGTGTGGCCAATCCACCTACCCTGCACATTTTTGGGTTGTGGGGCGAAACACACGCAAAATTGGGGAGAATGTGCAAACTCCATACGGACAGTGACCCAGAGCCGGGATCGAACCTGGGACCTCGGCACTGTGTGAATGACCTTTAAGACAGACACACTGCATGCTTCAGGACAACACACACCAACCACAACCCTCATCCTGCAGGAGACCCTCAAACTGGTCCCCACACCCCCAACCTGCCTACCACAACCCAAACCTCCAGCACTCTTTAACTAACCCCCTGCAGCTGGTCAGCAGATACCTTCCCCTTGTGCACATTGGTTTAAGGTAGAGAGGGTTACTCACCTCCTTCTTCTCTCGGAGTCCATGGTGCCTGCTTCCCGTTTTTGAAAAGCAGTAGTAATTCATGCCTGCATGACATCATGCTGGTGGGCGGGCTGATTGAGTGAAACTTGAACATCTAGCTTTAATGTCATTAATGAGATTATTATGGATTCAAATGCATTCAAATCAGATTTTCGCCCTTTCTGGGCGTGAACCTCATTATGTCAGTGGGGCGGCCCTGAGAACATTGCGTTCTGAGTTCTTGCTAGCACAAATCCCGTTTTTGACCTCTTGAGAGTTAGCAGCCATTATGGCATTTGCGCCCATGGCGAACGGGCCAGAAGATCGCAGCCGATGTTTTCGGGAAAATCCTCCCAAAGTCCATCTCTATGGCAATGTGAATTACATGAGGCTTTGTAATCTATTTAGCTATCCTTGATACGCAACTCATTTTTGTCTTGGGAATAAGTGGACAGTTTATAGCACAACTGTTTATGACCTGATATTCTTCACACTTTTCTGGAACTTGGAGGCTCTCAGTCTATAATCAGTTAGAACACAGGCTACTGCCACTGCCTCCAAGTGTAAACTCCTTGCACCCTTTAATTTTACCTTAAGTTAAAGACAGTCGGGGGGCAGCATGGTGGCACAATGGTTAGCATTGCTGCCTCACGGCACCGAGGTCCCAGGGTCAATCCAGGCTCTGGGTCACCCCCACAACCCAAAAATGTGCAGGGTAGGTGGATTGCCATGCTAAATTGCCCCTTAATTGGAAAAAAACCCAAAAAATAATTGGATACTCTAAATTTTTTATTAAAAAGTTAAGGACAGTCGAAAAACAAAATCCTATAAACCGCATAATGGTAACAATTTGGATTCACAAATTCACAGATGGGCCAATGAATTTGAAGTATGCAACTCATAAATTACAGAATGAGTTCAATAAAATTTGTAAATTGGGAGAACAGTGGCAGATGGACGTCATTGCTGATACGCAAGATGAACAGCAGTTGGGAGAAAGCTGCATGTGTAATTCAGAAATAAATTCTTATCTACTCTCTGGCTCTTTGGAACGGCAGAAAGGCAGCTTGCAGAACCTTTTCTTAGCAGTAAAGATTGATTCCAGTTAAAATTGACATTTCAGACAAAGGTAATCTCAACTACTTCCTGATTTGACAGGTCAACCAGAAAAATGGATTCAGCGAAGACGATGGGCCCTGAAAATATCTTGGCTGCACCCCTAAAACCTTGTAGTCCAGAAGTAGCTGCGGCCCTACCCAAACTATGCCAATACAGCTATGACACTAACATCTAGATGGCATGTACTGTCCACAAGAAGCAGGACAAACCAATCTGGTCAATTACTGACTCGTGAGTCTACTCTCAACATTAGCAAAATGATGGAAGGTGTCATTATCAGTGTTATCAAGCAGCATTTCTGCAGAAATAAGCTGCTCATTGATGCTCAGTTTAGGTTTGTCGGGTGCACTCAGCTCCAGACCTCATTACAGCCTCACATAAGATACATAGAAGATAGGAGCTGGAGGAGGCCTTTTCACGCTTCAAGCCTGCTCCGCAATTTACCACGATCGTGGCTGATCATCCAACTCAATGGCCTAATCCTGCTTTCTCCCCAAAACCTTTGATCCCATTCGTCCCATGGGCAGAGAAATGGCAAAAGGAGTTTAATCCAGACAAATGTGAGTTAATGAATGTGGTAGGTCTAACATAGAGGGGAAATATACCGTAAATGGCAAAACTCTTAGGAATATAGAAAGTCAGAGTGATCTGGGCGTGCATGTCCACATATCTTTGAAGGTGGCAACACAAGTGGACAAGGTAGTCAAGAAAGCATATGGAATGCTTGCTTTCATTGGATGGGGCATCGAGTATAAAAACTGGCAAGTCATGTTACATATGTATAGAACCTTGGTAAAGCCGCACTTGGAATATTGTGCACAATTCTGGTTGCCACACTACCAGAAGGATGTGGAAGCTTTGGAGAGGGTGCAGAGGAGGTTTACCAGGATGTTGCCTGCTCTGGAGGGTGTTCGCTATATGGAGAGGCTGAATAGACTCGGACTGTTTTCAGTAGAAAGATGGAGGTTGAGTGGTGACCTGATAGAGGTCTACAAGATTATGAGGGGCATGGATAGAGTGAATGGGCAGGCACTCATTCCCAGTGTGGAGGGGTCAGTCACCAGGGAGCATAGGTTTAAGGTCCATGGGGCAAAGTTTAGAGGAGATGGGCAAGGCAGGTTTTTTACGCAGAGGGTGGTGAGTGCCTGGAACGCGTTGCCAGGGGAGGTTGTGGAACCAGATACATTAATGCTGTTCAAAAGGCATCTTGACAAACACATGGATAGGATGGGTATAGAAGGATACGGCACAAGGAAGTGCTGAGGGTTTTGGCCAAGGGTGCTAGCATGACCGGTACAGGCTTGTATTGTTCTTTGTCCCAAGTGCTATATGCAGCCGCCTCTTGAATATATTCAATGTTTTAGCATCAACTACTCCTGTGGTAATGAATTCCACAACCTACCACTCTTTGGGTGAAGAAATGTCTCCTTATATCTGTTCAAAATGGTTTACCCTAAATCCTCAGACTGTGACCCCAGGTTCTGGACACACCCACCATCGGTAACATCTTCCCTGCATCTACCCTGTCTAGTCCTGTCAGAATTTTATAAGTCTCTATGAGATCCCCCTCATTCTTCTGAGCTCCAGCATGAACAATCCTAACTTAGTCAATCTCTTTTCATATGACAGTCCCACCATCCCTGGAATCAGTCTGGTAAACCTTCGCTGAACTCCCGCGAGAGCAAGAACATAGTTCCTCAGAAAAGGAGACCAAAACTGCACACAATACTCCAGGTGTGGCCTCACCAATGCCCTGTATAATTGCAACAACACATCCCTGCTTCTATACTCGAAACCTCTCGCAATGAAGACCAACATACCATTAGCCTTCTTTACTGCCTGCTGCACCTGCATGCTTACCTTCAGCGATTGGTGCACAAAGACACCCAGATCCCGCTGCACATTCCCTTCTCCCAATTTACAACCATTCAGGTAGTCATCAGCCTTCCTGTTTTTGCTTCCAAAGTGAATAACCTCACACTTACCCAAATTATACTGCATCTCCTATTGATTTGCCCACCTGCCCAACCTTTCCAGATCATGTTGTAGGATTTCTGCATCCTCATCACAGTTCACCCTCCCACCCAACTTGATATCATCTGCAAACTTTGACATGTTACATTCTGTTCCCTCATCCAAATCATTAATATATATTGTGAGTAGTTGGTGTCCCAGCACCGATCCCAGTGGCACCCCACTAGTTACTGCTTGCCAATTTGAAAAGGACCCATTAATTCCTACTCTTTGTTTCTTCTCTGCCAACCAGCTTTCTATTCACCTCAATACATTTCCCCCAATCCCATGTGCTTTAATCTTGTATAATAATCTCTTATTTGGAACTTTGTCAAACACCTTCTCAAAGTCCAAATATACCACATCGATAGGTTCTCCGTTGTCAACTGTACTAGTTACATCTTCAAAGAATTCCATGCCGACTCTGACTGATCCTGCCACTGCTTTCTAAATGTTCCACTATAAAGTCCTTGGTAACGGGTTCAAGAATTTTCCCCACTTCCAATGTTAGGCTTGGTCCAAACATGTAGCTAAAAGCTGAACTCAAGACATGAGGTGAGAATGACTGACCTTGACATCAAAGCAGCATGTGTTTGATAGTGACATCAAAGATTCTGAACAAAGTTGAAATCAATGGGGATCAGGGTGAAAACTCTCCACTGTTATGATCAAGGACACAGAAGGTGGGTGTGATTGTTGAAGGCCAATCGTTTCAGCCCCAGAACATTGTTGCAGGTCAGAGACTATATATTCTAAGGCAAGTAACTCACCTCCTGACTCTATGAAGCCCGTCCACCATTGGCAAGGCACAAGTTAGGACTCTGATGGAATATTCTGCATTTTCCTGGATGAGTTCACCAACAACATTCAAGAAGCTCAACACCAGCATGACAAAGAAACCCACTTGACTGGCATCCCATCCATCAACGTAAACATTCACTTCCTCCAACACTGACGCAGTGGGAGCAGTGTGTACCATCAAAAAGAAGCACTGCAGAAAATTGCCATCTTCCTTTGACAGCACCTTCCAAACCCACTACCATCTGGGACAAGAGCAGCTGTGAACACTACCACTTCCTGTTCCTTTCCAAGCCACTCACCATCCTGATTTGGAACATATTGTCGTTCCTTCACTGTAACTGGTCAAAAACCTGGAACTTCCTGACTAACAGCACTGTGGATGTACCTATACCACATGGACTGCAGCAGTTCAAGAAGATAGCATACCCCCACCTTCTCAAGGGTAATTTGGAATGGGCAACACTGACCTCATCACTGATGCTCATATTTGAATCAATGATTAAAGAATTTTTCAAAATACCCTTCTTTTCAACAGGGTTAACTCATGTCACATGCAATTGTGGCATAAATGAGGACGACTGGTTTTGCACCCGTTAACTTGCTTTTGCATATGTGCACCACCCTAGGAGTGGGTGTTGCTTCTGCCAACACCCAGACCCAATGTAATTTGGTCTCTATTTTATACTTAATTCTGGTCAGAACCACCTCACTAAAAGTAACATTTCAGGTTTGGCGAGACTGATAAAAAAGTTTTTACGCAACTCTAATCACTTTTTAGTGGTAAAATACTGTGAAGTTGAACACACCCTCTCAAAAACTATACCTCTGGTGCCATCTTTACCATATGAAACATTGACCATGTGTTTGTTATTTCCATTCTCATGTTGAAACATTGGCAGTTCAGCAAAGCAAATTCAAAATGGTGTTTTTCTTTGGGCAAATTAACCATTCCAGCATCTGAGAATGATTCGTACCTCAAGCAAGAGGAATTTTGTTCTATTAGAAGCCTAGATAGTAAGACTGAGAAATTTGGCCACACAGCACACAAATAAATGGATATTCAGACACTAAATGGCCTCCTAAAACTTCCAGACAAGAAATGCACAAAGAGTATGTGCTGGAAGAGCATCACCTATGAAGAGAGGCCAATAAATTAACATTCACTGCTTGAAAAAGGCATTAGGGTATTTACATTTGCAAATAAGGAACTTAACGTTTGTTAGTGCGCCATTCCCACAAGATTGAGTTTTCCCCGAGGCCCCCAACTCTGATTGCACGTATGACAACTGGATGTACATGTGGACTAACAGATTATACTAGCCTCAATTAAATAGCTAGCTTTAAAAAATATATTTATCTAAATGCAAAACTGGAGGAGTAGGAATGCCCTTATGGCACCACTACCGCCCCCAAGACCACTCCTATCTCCTTTCTAACCTAGGCAACCCATCCCAATTCGCTTTAATAATTTGTTGCATGCTGCAAGCTCCACAGCTGACAGTTTCCCATCATCCTCTACTCATGATCACAGGAAAATTCAATTTCCATATTTCCTTGGATCAGAAATTTGGACCTTTATGCATGTGACATATGGGGGAGCAGTATACCATACAATTAACAATTCACTCTTTTACTGAGACACGGGGTTTGATGAACCCCAGCATGCACTCTTGCACTCCCTGAAAAGGCAGAAAACACCACGCTATAAGACTGCATGTTCAGGCTAAATCTAATGATCAAATTTATTTACACCATATTTAATTACACAGAAGCAAGAGATTATACAGCCGATAATTTGCAATACAAAGCTTGATTTACATACTACTTTAAGCTTCCTAAATCCAAAATAATAGTTTGAAATCAGATTCCTTTATGGAATTATTTTAGTCTTTAATGATCATAATGTGGGTACATCTCTGCCTCCTGGTGTTGTCTCATTCATGTGAAGCAGAAACAAACGATTGAAACTGGAGCTGCAGAATAGAGAAAGTCAAGCACACTTGTACTTTACTACACTGACATTTGCCATCCAAGAAGAAAGCAGTTTTTCTATACTCGGCATGTTCCTTTGAAGAAAATTTTCAATCTTTTTTCAGGAGCCTGGTAATTATACAAATAATTATTTATATCATTTAAAAGAATGGAAAGTGGACAAGTCCATTTGCTGACTTTGTTTACTAGATCAGGACTTGAATACATTAGATTTATCTCCTGCCATGAAACCCTCTTAGTAGCTGTAGCAATCTCAAACAACCTCCTTTACTGCCATGATGAAAAATTAGCATACATTACAATTTGAACAGCCTGAGGTAGTAGCCATAGAAATCCGATTAGATTGTTTACAGACCATGAACAAAATGGGTTGGGGTTAAGGTGAGTGGCTGCAACTATAATTGACAGGACAGATGTAAACAACGTTTTGAAGTTGGGATAGATATGCTCAATCAGGTGGATTTGCAAAGAGAACTGCAGAATCAGGGGGCAAATTATTTAAAGTTTGCCCATCAGTAACAGGTAGGATGTCCAGTAAGCCAACCAGAAAGGTGGAGGGTATGGGCAAGAGATAAGCTGCAGCATGGCCAAGGAAGAATTTGTTAATAAGGGGCTGGATTCTCTGCACCCCAACACTGAAATTGCGGCTGGTACTGGGGCGGAGAATCAATTTCCCCGCATGGAATTGGGACTGACGCCGGTTCCCCTATTTTCTGGGCCTCGAAAAGCGGCGTACGCTTGCCACATATCCCCTATCTGCGGCCATTGCTGGAGGCCCACCCCGCCATTCTCTGGCCCAACTGGCCAAAGTCCTGCCGATGAGGATCTAACATGGCCCTGTCAGTGGGGATACTAGCATGGCGGCTGCGGATTCAGTCCGTGGCCGCCCTGGTCGGGGGTGAGCCGATCGGAGGGCAGGTGAGGCCTAATACGTGACTGGGCAATCCGGGTTGGGCGCGTGGCCGATCAGGGACACTATGTTTAAGGTCCAGCTTCACTGTCTGAGTCCGCCATGGAGCATAGTGCAGCCGCTGGAGGCCGCTGCCGTGTGCATGCATGGCCTCTGACCCGAAAGTGCGGGGGACGTATCTGCAGCAAAAGCTGCTAGTTTCATGCCAGGTCCCTGCTAGCCCCCTGCAGGGCTATGAATATGTGGCCCTTTCACACCAGTTTTTCTGCCATGAAAGTCCACTGTTATTATGACGGTGTGGGGACATAGTCCCAAAAACAGAGAATCCAGCCCAAGGTATTTGAAACTAATGGACTAGCAGATGCATGGACATTTACAAAGATATGCAAATTAAATTTACCATGGGATGGAAGGTTGGCAAAGAAGTTCTGGAAGAATTATAAATACATAGGATGGAGCTTGTGAGGCAAACAAGCAAAAGATTAGAAATTACAAATATAGGGAAGGTTCGAACAACTTTTATGATGAGGTAGAAGGATGATGTTATTTCGGAGGACAAAGTAGATGGTTTTGTTAATTAACTGGATATTGAGTTTAAAACTCAACTTGGTAATGTGAACTGCAGGTTTTTGATTAAAGGTAAGCTTGAAGAGGTTAAGCTGGATATATACCATTTGTAATATAAATGAGAATTAATCACACATATATGGCTGGTATTACCACTTAGATAACTGCTTGGGGTTGTGCAAAGGATAGGAACTTAAGATACTCTGAGAGACTACAAGCATGCAAAGAAAGATATGCTACTCAATTGGGATAGATAGGAATAGAATCAATGAAGATGGTGCTTCAGAGGTGTATTATGAGGGTCAGGCAGCCCAGAAGGATAGTATTTCTTTTAAAACTTTAGAGTACCCAATTATTTTTTCTGAATTAAGGGACAATTTAGCATGGCCAATCCACCTAACCTGCACATATTTAGTCTGTGGGGGCGAAACCCACGCATACACAAGGAGGATGTGCTCCACATGGACAGTGACCCAGGGCCGCGATTTGAACCCGAGTCCTCAGCACTGTAGGCAGCAGTACTAACCACTATGCTGCCCTCCAAGATCATATGATAAACCCTACTGAAGGCTATGGAGTGATTGAGAAGGGGTAATGAACTATAATTGTAATCAAGCATGAGGGCCATGAGGGTCTTAGTTGAAGTACAAATCAGATGAAGGGATTTAGAGATGGGTTGATGGGAAAAATAAGTCCAGAGATTGGTAGTGATGATACATTGGAGGACATTTGAAAGGAAGGGAAAGTTGGAAACGTGATAGTTTGATTGGATTTTTTTATTGTCACGTGTACCGAATGAAAAGTATTTTTCTGCGTGCAGCTCAAACAGATCATTTAGTACATGAAAGAAAATACATAATAGGGCAACACAAGGTACACAATGTAAAGACACAGACACTGGCATCGGGTGAAGCATATAGGAGTGTAATATTAATTAGATCAGTCCATAAGAGGGTTGTTTAGGAGTCTGGTAACAGCAGAGAAGAAGCTGTTTTTGAAGTTGGAGTAATTGGTGTAATGCTGAGCAATTTATGATGAAAGTTCTGAATGGGAATATTCCCAAAAGAAACGTTATCAAAAACTAAATGATCAGGAGTTGGGTCAAGGCAGCATCCTTTGAGTCTCAGTGCCAGCTGTGTCCCATTTAGTAGCACTCTCATCTACAAATGGTGTGGGTTTATATACCACTCCATAGACATGAACACAGTGAGGGAGTGCTGCATTGTCAATGTGCCATCTTTCTGATGAGATGTAAAACCAAGCCTCTTTGGTTGACATAAAATATATCATGGCACTATTTTGAAAAGCAGCAGGGGAATTCTCTCAATATTTACACTGAACCAACATTGTCAGAATAATAAAGAATAGAGAATAATAAACAGATTATTCTCAGATTACGGATTGTGTGAACTTTTTGTGTGCAAATTGGATATCATATTCACTACAGCATTGTCCCAATTCACTTAAATGGCTCTGAAGCACTTTGGATGTAAAATATTCAATGACACAATTTGAAGATCAGGGGGAGTTATCCTATTGTCCCAGCCAGCTGTTATCCATCAGCCAAAACCACTGAAAATGATTTGGTCATTACACTCTTTGCTGTGTGTGACCTTGATGTACACCAAGCTTCTTCTGTGTTAGCCTTTGTTGCAACAATGATCATTAGCTGCAAGTAACTTAGGGATGTCTTTAGGTTGTCAAACGTGTCACATCAATTCAACTTTAAAATTATGTACGATCTATACTGTACCATAACTCTATACCAAAAGAACAACTTCCACTACTGTAACATATCCATTTCTCAAATCAGCAATGCCTGTGGCTTCTCTGCTTTGCTAATTTGTGCTGAAGTGTTTTGTGCTGAAGAGCCACCCTCTAAATATTGTGAACTTCCTTTGCTACAGAAAGAGGAGATTTTAATTCATTCTAACCTGGGTTGAACTCAAATAGATGCTGTTCATAAACATTTGTGCAGTGGATGCTGTTGTCTGACAAGCTCAGTGCAGAATTCCCTCCTGTTCTGATTTCAAAATACAGAAATAACAGATTGAAATGGAGAGTCTCTTGCTTATTAGTGCCTGGAATCTTCCACATAATAAATCAGCAATCACCAGTCAAGTGAAGGATACTTCACAACCAGGAGGGAGCAAAAATAAGAGTTCACTGTGACAGCCAGCTTTCAAAGTGTTGTAGTGTACTTCAGCATTCACTTAGGGGTGTTGAGTAATAAATAGGTCAGAAACAAATATTTTAATGAAAGGGGCCCCAAAATTGATGAAGAGGGCAAATGGCTTGCTTTTTCACATACGGGGACACAAATATTAAGTGGAAAATGGTTATCTTGAGATTCTGTCTTTTTTGTACCAGCCCTTTAATTCCAGTAGAGAAGTTGAGTTAATCTTCCCCCAACTCTCCTTCTGGACCTCCTCTATATTTGCATTACTGCTTCAAGCAGATGCTTCACGAGTCTCCTTGAAGACATGATGAACTCATTGATCTCGACCCCAGCCAAAGGACTTTCAAAATGTCGCCCTTAGCAAAACATATTCTGTTGTAGGTGGAGGCTGCAGATTGGATGATGTTCAATATCCAACATGATGTTCAGATGAGTGATTGGGGGGGGGGGGGGGGGAAAGAAGTATATTACTATGATCCCCCCTCCAGCACACACACGAGTTACGGTGCAATTCTCTGATGTGGAGCTGGCACCTGCAGTGGGATAATAGGCTGGATGGTTTCAAGTTTTGAAATTTTGACAACTTCTCCAATGCCACAGTATAATCTTTAATTCAGCTCCAACAATGTTTGCTCCTGCCAGCTTGTGCCGCTTTGGCCTTTATTGATTTTATAGTATCATTTAGAATTTCAAATATTGAATTATGTGAAGTACAGTTAGGAAAGGCAGCATCTCATTAATGTGAGCTGCCAAATTATTTATTGGTTTGATCTTTAGTGCTTCAGTAGTTTAAATTACAAGCTGCTCCACTGCAAATAAACATGTCAGATACTGCTGCTATTATTAGGACAACTCTGAGAAATATTTGTTAATCATTGTAAAATATTAAGCAGATGGATGGAGAAATTGTCAATTTTCACTTCTTATTAAACTATTGATCAGCATTAAGAAATCTTTGATTTATATGCTATGGAACATATTGAAATTGCTAGATAAAAGAGATGCACAATTCCAGTTTCCTGCTGCCGTGTGATTAACAGAATAATGTACTCCTTCTCAGAGTGCTTGTTGATAAATTAAAAACAAACTATGTAAATAACATTCACTGATACTTCTTTCAAAAGCTTGTTTGTATCAAAGTCCATTTTGACTGTTAATTGGAAACAGAAATCATGATATCACTTCTCAATAAGTATCTTACCTGTGTACACAAGAACTGTCACATTAGCTGTAAAAAAAACAATGAATGTGATTCATCTTAATTTTGCAACTGATCAGAACAAAAGCTAATATGGTCAGAAGTGCTATGGGACTTCAACCACATTCGACTGAAAAATTTAAATAATTGACAAGGTGTCTCATTGTCAGGTTCCTTGTGCTGGCAGATTATAAAATGGAGTGTTGGGAGAGATCTTTGACTTTTAAAAATGCAAGGATTTTAAAACCAGCAACGATAAGTAAAATTCTCCTTTTAATCTATAAATAAGAATGACCTGACAGTAAATGTCGATTGAGTTTTCAGTAACAAGTGGAATAATAGATTTAGCACAGATCCCAACATTATTCTGAGAGGAACAAGATTGGGAGCAGTTTAAATGAAACAAACCTTGTTTTTTTTATACAGAGGAGGGAGTGATTTACCATTGTCCATTAGGCCAATTAATGGGCCCACATTTTTCCCTAATTATGGTTTGACCATCATTCTAAAGTATTAAATTGGTCTGGAGTGGTGGCGGGATTACTGCTGTCTCATTTTAATCTCTCTGTGGCTCTGTGGAGCAAATGTGAAGAATTGCATTTCAGGCAAACCTGAACTCATTAATACATTATTTTGCTGCTGTTCGCTGTATATGGAGGAATGTTGCTCTAACTCTGCACACCAAACTCCAAGTGCAATCCTACAGTAGTCACTCTGCTCCAACAGTAATTAATTTGGTAAAGTGCTTTGGAACATTTCATTGCGCTAAGGTGCTTTATAAAGACAAATGTTTATATTACCATTGTAAAAACCTCAGTGGGGCAGGTATATGGCACTCTAGTCAACGAGGAAGAAGCAACCACTTTTATGATAAATGCCATGTTTCATATTGGAATTTTTTTTCTCTACTTTTCTCTCCTCTCCTGAAAGAGTTGACTTGCTGGGAAATGGTTCCATTAAAGTACCAGCTGCCCATGAGTACCTTGCCCAAGTGGCAATTGTTCAAAAGTGAGCCTACAGTGCAAGAGGAATCATAGTCAAGTTCAATCCTGTTCTTACAATGCCCACACAAGGCCACTTTTCAGAAGATTTTCACTGGATAGCAATTAAGAGTGTAAATGTTGGCTGGTTTTCATGTTAGGGCAATTTCAGTGGCTCAGATCAGGTCATTCTACAGAGACTCTTCCTTAGCGAAGTTAGAGAACACTTTTTCGCACAAGGATGGCATAAAGTGTGGAACTCCTATGAAAAATAGTGGATACTAGTTCAATTAATAATATTATATCTCAGATGGATAGATTTTTGCTAGTCCAGGATATTAAGGGATACGAGTCAAGACGAGTGGGTGGAGTTAGTCATGAACTTACTGAATGGCAGAACAGGCTTGAAAGGCTGAATTACCTACTTCTGTTGATGTTGCCTTTCCTAACTATTCCACCAGAGGAGAGAATGCCCATGTACATTTTCAGTTTGGGGGTCAATTTCCATACCTGAGTACATAAAATAACCTGAAAACCTCAGATAGGACAAAGAATCAGATAAGCAATAATGTGACCACATGCACAGTAATGATTCAGACAAGAGTTCAGTTTGGAATGTCAGAATGTCACAATGATGTTGAAAGAACAGGTTCACAATAAATAACATAACATGTCTTTCTGGTCCCTCCCCACCACCCTCCATGCCCCCGATTCAGACTTTTACACTGAAGACAGCATGGCACCAAAAATATACAGCTGTGTCCATGACACAGTACACAAGAATCTTTTAAAAAGATACAGATATTTGACTAAGGAGATGGGGAAAGAGGGAGGGAAGAGGTCAGACATTATGTATATAGTATGCTCCTTTTGTTTTAGAATATATACATCAGTTTGATATAATACTAACAAGATTCAGTCAATAAACAAAAGCTTAAAAAACTTTTTTTCTTTTTTTTTTAAAATTCAAGCACTGTATAGAAGTTGAAGTTGCAGCATATCTTCGTGGGGGCTAATGTGGGTTTTGTACCATGCGTTTAGTGTGACGCATGTTTCCCACTGAATATAATAGACATGCCCAACCCTGGACCATTCCAGCCCTGGTGCTCTGCATCTTTTATGAGCATATTTTACCAGATTAAACAATAAAGAATCGGGGATGGGTAAGTTTGAGGATAAATGAGCTTCATGAGATTTCACATGATTTACTTTTCCATTTATTACGCTCCTGAAGTGAAGCACTGCTGATGGTCATCTTTTCATTTGTTTGAAATTGAACAATCTTCTTGGTTACCAACTGACCAGTTGTGTGTGCAGTTCCAATTTTGGTCAAATAGAAGTCTTCCATGATAAATGCCAGAACGTGCACATCCCCGAGCCCAAATTTCCTGGAGCTTCTTTCCCAGATTCTCCGCTGTGCTGCAGGTCGATTGTCGTCGGCATGAATCTGAGCATGGTCAGATCTCCAGGATCGAAATCATTTGAAACGCATTTGCCAGACACCACAAGAATCATGATCAAAACAGCTCATGCACAATGGTTGTCATCCCCCCACCCCAACCAATTCAGATTTGGCTTCCTGGGACTTGATTTGTGAAACTTGGGCAGAGTAACAGGGGTTAAAGCACTTAACTGTTAAACCACGTAGGCCACCACTAGAAAGGCTGCAACTCTCAGAACATCCTTAAAAGCATTTCTTCAGCAGTATAAAGTACAGGAATTAACCCGATTCAGACAGCCTCATTAATGCAAAGCAGCTTCTTTCACATCCCTGAAAACTGGTGCATAAAATATGATTTTAAAGTTTGAAAAAAACCTAAAGAGCTAATGAAAATCAAATTATTCATTGTACAGAGACTCAAAAAGGCACAAAATTTACCACAAGCTGATGTTATGAACCACTGCTTTATTGCTATGGCCTGCCACTATGAATTCCACAATGAACACAATTAAATTAGATTTCAGCAGCCAGACCTGCCCACTTACCCAACTCATAGTGCCTTGTAGCTACAAGTGCATCCCACTGCTCAATATTATCCCTCAATGCCTATAAAAGGTTTTTCTGGCTATATGGTGAGGAAATAGCTAGGTCTCAGATGTCTGAGTGGAGAACATTAGGACTGAGAATTGTATGATCAAAAATAAAGAAATGGCTTTAAACCAATGGGGATCTGCCTAGTTATAGGAGTAAATCAAATTAATGAGACACACTGTAAACGGATGAGAGTTGGCATTGAAATATTATGCCCATGAGCGGGAATTATTCCCACCTGGTTTTTGCATTTAAAAAAAAATACTTTTTGCATTACAGTGTGCGCATTGTGAAGTGAGCATAAAGTGAAGAATAACACATAGTTACATTTTTCTATGAGCCCTTGGTCTGTTAAACTCAGTTACCTCTCAATTAAAAATCAACAGCAAAGCTGCAGAATATGTCTATTAATGGTGGCTGGTCATTTGTCCTTTTCCTTTGTCAATACAGTTCTGATTGTAATATATTATCCTCTGTAGGTTTCCATGCAGCAACAGCTTGTCTTATGGTGCATCTGGAACATGAATTAATCTCCTAAACTATGGAAAATACAAACAAATGGCAATGTCACTGGTGGAAGCTAAATTTGATGTGCATTCAAATGCTACTTTAGATCCACATGTTTGGATTGTCACAATTGCTCAATTTATTCTGTTTTATAACTCATCGCTATTTACTGGTATACAGTGTGTGTGGGGACATTGGAAAGCTGAGTCAGTGTTCAGAAATGAGAGTGACCCTCAATATATGGGAAAACTGGAAGATCTGCATGATCACCAGTGGGATCAATAGCGTGACACAATTTCTCTTGTAAATCAAGATTTTTTTGTTGTTGCAATAATGGTTTTAAAATTCCAAAACTGGTGAAACCCAATCATCATTTCTTCATTTACCTCATTTTCTCTCAGATTATTTTTAAACCTCGATCATATTCATTTATCAGAAATGGTATCGCTGATCTTACAGATGGTGACCAGTTGTTCCAGCAGTTTCTGTTCTCCTACCATACTTCCAGAATTTACCATTTTCCCTTTACTTGATCACTTCCACGTGGGTCATGGTTTCAGTGAAATAAATTGTTTTGAGTTCTGAACATGAAATTCAAAATGACCATTTGAACTATTACATATCTGGAGTACAGAATGTAAACTCAACTGAGAGACTACAATGCTATTAGACATTTCAAGAGTAAAACTTAAATCAATTTATAACCATTGTAACCTTGAGGTTGAATCATAGCTGCACAATCATGCTATTAGTACAATGTTACAAGAACCACTTATGGGATTCTTGGCGGAATTTCTGGCTTGTACAGATTGAGAATACCATCACATTCTGGGATGCCAATGCATACAATTGCATTATCAACTGTGACTGAGAAATTTTATGTCTACAATGACAGTAGGGCAGGAAATCAATGCCTCTTTTATTATACTCCTGTTGTAAACCTAGTGGAAGTGCACTGAAAGAGCCCCAAAATGGGCTGGTAACTTGATACACCTGGTCCTGCAGCTGTATATCAACATTTCAGCTGGGTTACCTGGGCTGTGGTCATGTACTAAATGTATTACAACTTAGAATTATTATCTAAAAGGCACATTAAGAAAGTATAACAACATTGCTAAACATTTGGTTCAGAAATTAAGTATTGCTGAGAAAAAGACACATTTTTGTCTTGTAATTATACAAGATAGATACATAGAATAAACCAACAGTAAAGGGAACAACAATTTATACTACAAGAGAGGAGTGCTGATTGGTTAGCAAGTGGACTCTGATAGGTAGAGGCATTGCCATATTGAATGCAGCGCCATATTGAATGCAGCAGAGAACAGTTAACTTCCAAGCTTTTGTTTCAAATTTAAACCAGGCTGTTTGATTATGATTGGTCAAGGCATTGCCATGGGATTGAACCATGTTTATTTAGAAAAGGTGTAATGCGTGGACATGCTCCTTCTGTCTGCAAAGAGCATGTCCACGCATTAAGCTTTCCCCCCATGGCAATTAGAGTTGATTTGCCTGGTTTCAATTGGAAACAAAAGTTTGACAGTTAACTGTTTTCTGTTACATTCACCATGGCAACGCCACTAGCGGAGTCCACGTTAACCAATCAGCACTCTCGCCTCATGCCGTATAAATTGTTGGTTTATCTTACATAGCTGTCTTGATGAGTGTAAGACAAACATTTTTGACAGCATGTCCCTTTTTACAGCAATACTGTTAAAAAGTTTGTCGATTTTACATCTGCCCATTTGTCATAAAAATAAAGCCTTAGCAAATGTTTGTTGTCAATAATTATACTGCTTTTGCAATGCACAACAAATTAAATCTGCAAAATAATCTATAAGCTCCCTCCCAAGAAAATGTATATTAGTGGGATTTCCCATTTATAGTGGTTTATGAAACATTATGGCCAAATAGAAACATCTATTCTATTTGCAGATGAGGGCCAGCAGAAAAGTGAAGCTTTTCTCACCATCTGAGGGTACACATAGTTGGCTTCCATTTGGGTGTTCACTGTTTTTGTTAATGATGCATATAATGCAATAAATATGAAACCATTACAAATAGTGGCATTTATCATTCATGATCTCTAATGTTCTTATGTAGCATCCTGGGTTTTATTTTTCCACACAATACTAATGATAGAATGTGCATTGTTTAAAAATATTGACTTAAATGCAGATGTACAAATCACTAACATTCACTGGTAAAATGGGCACTGATCACTAATATGGGGATCATATAAAGTACTTTCTCTACATTTCACTCCTTCTTGCAACACATTATAAACTTTGCATTAAGAATCTTTCACAAATTCAAAAGCCAAAAGTTCTTGAACATGATTGAATCTAAAACTGAATCAAAGGAGAGGATGCTCCTGAACCACAAGATCATCAGTTCTAATAAGCAACTTTCCTCTAACATCAGAGGAAAGTAAGTGCAAGTGGCACTCAGCTTTTGTATTGCCGACTTATTTATTTGGATTATACCATCAGAATATTGACCCTTTCCGTATTGCTTATATTTTTCAAGTTTAGTTATTTTATAACAATCTTAGCCATTGCACATTATTAAATTACCCATAAACCAGGTCATGATGCTAATCTATGTAAAATGTTTCAGATCTCTGACATACAGCTGTTTGATGCCTGATACTAACTGATATTAT
The DNA here is from genome assembly GCF_902713615.1 of Scyliorhinus canicula. Taxonomy (NCBI): domain Eukaryota; kingdom Metazoa; phylum Chordata; class Chondrichthyes; order Carcharhiniformes; family Scyliorhinidae; genus Scyliorhinus; species Scyliorhinus canicula. Next base: position 29,069,340 of record NC_052146.1, on the reverse strand, counting down.
ATGCATTTTATGCTACTGATAGAGGAATCAGACAAAGAATCTGAAAAACAGTGGGATACATTTTGTCTTCTTGTTAAACACTGCCTGGGTGCAGCACAGAGCAGGAAACTGGACAGGGATGATGGGACGTCGGCCACAGAACCCATCTCATTCTCTTTCCATTAACTGGGAGTGCTGTTCGGGACCTGCAACCTCCCATGTCCAATTTTGCTCCCTACTCTCTGCCCAGATGAGAAAGCCAAAAATCTGCTGGGTATTACAGGATTATGAGGGTGAGTATGGTAACAAATCTCATCTCATTATCAGAAAGGTTTCTGTTAAAATAAGTTAATTTTTAACCAGAAATTAAAATTCCCCAAAAATGTGCATCATCAGAGATAACTCCTACAATAATGAAAGATTGGTAAATTATTAACTTGTGTGTTTATTGGTTATATCTGTTAACCCTATCTTATCTTAACCCAACAATTTTGTATTGCATATATAGACACTATTTTATTTTGAAAGGTGGCCTAAGAGATTGACTTGGAGACATATAAGCTGCACGAATATTTACCTTACCAGTCTGAAATGTGACAATATTACATCAATTCCAAAAGTTCCAAAATACGAACATGAGAAAAATTAAATTACGCCTGTTGAATTGCTCATCAATGCTGCCTCAACACCAGGTGACACTGTGAAAGTGCAGATACAATTGTACAGTATCCATTGCTTTTTGTGGGGCAAGAAGGGGATAAAAGGAAACACAGTGGTAAAATGTTTTCCTGAATAAACGAGTGATATATCAATTTTCTTACTGTATTATAGGCATCAATGTTAATCAACTAATCCTAAGCCCTCCTTTAGGTTCAACAGTGCCACCTCCCCACACCCTTGGGACAAGCCCAGGATATGTATTCATTACTGATTCAAAGAGCAAGCTAGGAACAGAATCATTTTTGGTAAGACAAATCATTATTTGACATCATCCTGAATGGCAATCAATCAGACTGATCATAGACTAGTTTTGTTTCATCATTCTGACTCTCATTTTTTTTAAAGCAGCAGGTCATGGCAATGGTTGTGGTAAATGTTGAGTCCAATCCAGTCCTTGTTATTATTATTTTTCAGTACGCACTAAATGCCATAGTTCAAAGCAAAAATATAACCAGAAAAACTATACACATCATCTTTGTGTGTTTTTTACAGTTGAAATATGAGGTTTTAACATTTTAGTGGTACTGTAGCTAAAACAAAATGCAACAAAAAAAGAATGAATTTCAGCGTTGATGTTGCTCCCTAAATTCGGATTAATAGCTGACCCTTGTTGTGACTGACCAGTTATTAAGGTGTAACAATGCATTGTCACTGTTCATAGAAGACAAGTCGATAAAGCAACTCATGCTACGCAATCACCATTTAAAGATATTCTCAAGTTGTTACCATGATTCTTGGTATATTAGTTCTTAAACATTATGTACACTTGCACAATAATATCTATGATAAATATTTTTTTCTTCGATCATTGTTTTTTAAATCTTAATCTGTAAAGTCCATTGGCACTTTGCACTTCACGGTGGGAAGGGGACAAAGACTTTACAAAACAAATCAAGTGCTGCGTGGATCAGAAGTGTTGTAGAACGTAGGGATGCCTAAATGTTTTTGTCTCACTGGAGTAAAGTTTGAGTTGCAGCACAAGTTTATGTGCCATCAATGCAATGATTTCAAAATCCTCCAAATTGTAATCTAAAAATGGAATGGTATCCAGTAATCCTGAATCAGTATTTGTGAACACAGAAACCAGGACCAGGCTAGGTCTGTTGATCAGCATCTAATTTAGTACAATAACTGAAAATTTCCCAGCAGTAGCAGAACAGTCCACGCTGGAACCAGGCATCACAGAAGCACGATGGGTCATGAATCAGTAACAATAGTTATATATATCCAGTCGCCATAGATATTTGGCAAAACACACTGAGCCATGTCATTCGTTATCCATAGAAACTCGACAATGAAGTGTGACTGTGCTGTCATCTAGCAACCACTGAAACCCTATCAACAAAACAGTCCACAAAGCAACATCCAAGTAGCCATGAAAACGTAGCGACGGCTGAGAGCAGTTATTAACACGTTGGCAACCTGGCGATCCAGTGTGGCAGCAACCGTTCTCTTGTCATCATAAAAACATTGCAATTAGCAGGGATGTGGGGCTGGGTGGGGTGAAGGAGTGATGGGGAGGTAAATTAAGCACCAACACACTGTTGTTATCACAATCCATATAACAAGAATCAAATGTAACTGCTCTGGTAACCATAGAAGCAAAGTAATCCATCATCCAACTGATGTTTACAATCACCCAATGTTAGGTACGTACAGAAAGCAGCAACTGGTAAACACAAGATACGTGGCAAGATAGCGAGTCTGAAACAGCAAAAGAAATCCAGGTCAAATGACGATGATATTGATTGGCACATGGTGCTATTGGTGACAGCTGATGTCACAATACAGCATTTTGAGAGCAGAGCGACGGATGCGATCAATGATGGGTCAATGTTCTATGTGATATGTTGCAGTCCAGGATAAAAATAAAATCTGAGTGAATCAGTGACTGAAAACACAGGTCCAGTCAGCCACTTGCTTTGTACGTCAATGTTCCACCGACCCTCTGATATGAAGCAAAGAACACCACCAGGGCGCAATGACACATGACAAAATAAATTCTCCAAATTATTTGGCAACATCCTCTAGTCCATTCCTGTGGAGTTGGCTCATGAACCGCAGTAGTCACGGTTGCAGTTAACAGATGCTATACTCGTTCATCAATACTTTCAATAGAAAATACACAGCCAAACTGTTCCAAAAAGTCTCACATTCATATCTACATACATGTATGCATACATATATATATATCTAATATATATACATATAGATATATATATATATATTTATATATATTTCCATGTATATATATATATTATATATATATATATACACACACATCCTGTTTTGTGGGATCATATAATTAACTAATAACAACACGCTGGACCACATACGAGGTGATATAGAAGTAGTTTGCACAAAACCATCCTCAGGTCTCTTGTTTCTGTTCCCCACTCACACACAAGCTCTCTCCCTTAAAGCCCATTGCTGTTCCTGTGGCTGAGTGGGGGTTTGGTCAGCTCTACCACCCCTGAACGTGACTTATTCAGCATCTTTGGAGCTCTTCGCAGGACCCTCTGAGCCTCATTGAAGGCTTCTGTTAATTCTTTCTTCCACTGGATGAACTCTGGGTCACTCTGGAGGGGAGAAAAAGGAGAGTGCAGAGGAGTTAGTGTAAGGCAATGTGCTTTTATTTGATTTTCACAATTTGTTCCTGGAGCCGCAGCTTTACAACTACCGAGAGCATTTTGCTATCTTCCCCAAAGTTATTTGGGACTCAAATGGGCGCTCTCGGCAGAATATTTGATTTTATGGGGTACTTTAGCCCATCCTGATCCTGTCTTCGCCCAAAGTGCATACATGAGCATTTTACAACAGTGGTTCTTTGACCAGACAATTTTTGCCTCAAAAGAAACAGACTTGTTTAACAGGAAATGGCCCAATCTTTAATCAAGTGAGTTTGCTCGCTCTTTTCCATTGTGTCAAGTATGTAATTATCTTTGTCAGAAAGGATTTCTGTTTTGGTTAGGGTAAATAATAAACATCCCGTGGACGGGAACATTTTCCTACATTTTACATGCACTCTTCCATCAATTATAACGATAACCTTATGAAGTATGAAATATGAGGTTTCCATTCTGTGCATCACCCATCCTTACATCTGCCCTGAACAAGAAAGCTGAATGTCAATTTGTTCTCAATTCTGCATGAGGGTCCATGTTCATTAGAAACTGAACTGAGACCAGCAAATTACTTCATCCAGTGAATTGCAAAGTATAGATTAAGGCTTTCATCCCAACAGCCCTCAAAACTGGAAGATCAGTTTCTAACTTGCACACTTCTTTTTTAAACAAGCAACAGTTATGACACTGACCTGTGTACTGCAAGTTACATTTATTATTAATAATCTCTTATAGTGTCACAAGTAGGCTTACATTAACACTGCAATTAAGTTACTGTGAAAATCCCCTAGTTGCTACACAGAGGGAGAAGTCAGAGTGCACAAATTACCTAACAGCATGTCTTTCAGGACTTGTGGGAGGAAACTTGGAACATCTGGAGAAAACCCACGTAGACACGAGGAGAACGTGCAGACTCCACACAGACAGTGACCCAAGCCGTGAATTAAACCCGGGACCCTGGCGCTGTTCATAAGATATAGGAGAATCAGGCCATTCGGCCCATCGGGTTTGCCCCGCCATTCTATCATGGCTGATATGTTCCTCATCTGCTGTGAAGCAACAGTGCTAGCCACTGTGATGCCGTGCCGCCACAACACAAATGATCTTCATGATCAAAATCTAATCAGGAATGTTATGTAATGAGTTGGTTCAAACCTACTCCTGCATGTCCCGATGCAGGAATGTGACACTTCCACTTCATTTTACTCGTACTTGGAAGCCCATGACTGCAACCAGGCATAGAAACATAGGAATTAGGAGCAAAAGTAGGCAATTCAGCCCTTCGAGCTTGCTCCGTCTTTTAATCAGATCATGGCGAATCTCTTCCTGGTCTCAAATCCACCTTCCCACTTGCCCATAATCCCTTTAACCTGTTTTTTTAGCAAAATATATCTATCTCTTTCTTGAAACCATTTACTGACTCAGATTCCACTGCACTATGAGGCAGTGAGTTCCAAAAATTCACCACTCTCTGCGAGAAGTAGTTCCTCCTCATCGCAGTTCTAAATCTACCGCTTCTCAACTCCTATATCCATGACCTCTCATTCTAGATTTCCCTACAAGAGGGAATATTTGATCTACGTTTACTTTATCAATCCCATTTAATATTTTATGCATCTCAATCAGATCATGTACAAGATTATGCTTTTGCTTAGCATCTATTGTGTCTAAACACCATCTTTAGCACTGCTGCCTACGCGTTGAGGACCCGGGTTTCCATCCCGGCCCCAAGTCACAGTCTGTGTGGAGTTTTCACATTCGCCCCGTGTCTGTGTGGGCCTCACCTCCACAATCCAAAGATGTGCAGATTAGGTGGATTGGCCACACTAAATTGCCCCTTAAAAATTGTCTAAACACTATCTAACTAAGAGTAAATTGGACTCGAAACATTAACTCTAGTTTCTCTTTCTACAGATGCTGCCAGGCCTGGTGAGTTCCTGCAGCATTTTCTGTTTTCATTTCAGATTTCCAGCATCCGCAGAATTTTGCTTTTATTTTAGTGTCTAAACACTAGACTGTTAATGCGCTGAACATTCATTACCTAAAATCTAGCCTGGATGTACATTGTCACATTTAATTTGGGAATGTAGACATTATACGGAGAAGGTTTTATCTGGGATAGATTAAAACTCAGTATTGTGAAGTGATACTATACACGAAACCCCCATGTGTACAGCATCAAGCGGAGGAAACCCAAATCTGGTGGTGAAAGAATTGTGATTAAATGTCATTCACTTCAGGAAGAGAAAACCTCATCGGGGAACTAAGAATGCTTTGTGAATAGAGTTTCACAAAATTGACTGCTATGATATTGAATAATTGAAGAATAACTGTAAAGACCTTTCTTAATGAAGCTTACTGACTGGGTCTGTCAAAATTTAGCTCTTTCCTTGAGCAAAATTGAGCTATAGCAATGATTTGTACAATTAAAACAAACCGGAGGCAGTGGGAAGGGAATTAATGCCTTATACCTCCTCCCTATGACTGCATCAGTGCAAGCCAATATCCAGATGAGACAAAGTAGACATCTCTACGCCTCCCCATCCTGCAAGAATCACTCACCTCACATTGCAGCACAAATTGCTTTCCTCCCTTAATACGCAGGAGGATACATTTCTTATCTTTAATCTGAGTCTCTTCCACCGACACTATTTGCTCCATCGTCAGCAGGCTTTGCTAGATTAATAAAACAGAAAAGAGCTAAGTTAATTCAGAGATGAATCTCAAAGGCTTCCTTGATTTGATTTTGCTATGGATTGCATCTGGTTCTGTGCTAAATTTTTATCACTATTTACTGTCTAAACTACAGGCTCTTAACTAAGGAAGAAGCCACATTAGAAAAATAGGTGCATTGCTATCACTTCTGGCTACACATTATCTGATGCACAAAGTAAAAGGGATGTAGGATGAAGAATGAACATCTGAGGCAAATTTTACGGTGAAGTTCAGACCTTTTTTGTGACAGCTAAGCTGAAGGGTGGCCAGGTGCTGGAAATATGTCGGTGCTTTGCAGGTGGTAAAGGTTGTAAGACTCAATTGCAGCTAATGCTCAGCATTGCTAGCCCACCCATTTCCCAAGACAAGGATTTATGCTAAGTCACTATGTGCAATATCAAGCAAAGGGTCAGAGTCTGACAAACTGGAAAAGGAAAGGAAAAAAAATCAAGTGAAACCGGATGGAGGCTGTAGAAACATCAACAGTTGCCTGCTTTCTCTGAGCTGTTCATGGCTGGGAGGATTAGATGGGAAGAAAATAGATCGTCTAAAAACTATAAATATCACTGAAGCTTTTGAAATTGCAGTGCATTTACCAAATGTATCACTTCAACTAAATTTACTACCCAGCCCCCAAAGGAATTGCAAATCAGGAACTGGCACAGTCAGTAACAAAAGTCAAATAATATATGCCTACACATCTCCAGTCTCGGTTAGAGAATTAAATCAAGACACACTACCTAACAATTTTCTTTCTATCAGTGTGCATTCATTGCTAATCTGAAACAGAAGATGGGGCATGACTTGCAATTTTACAAATAGTGACCATATATGGCTAAATTTGATATGAACTTAACAGTGGTTTCTCTTCAAAGTGGTATTGGTATGATGCATAATAGTACATACCACTAAAAAGCAATGGCTCCACTTTGTAGTTAACTAACCATGGTCAAAAAATGAAACGAAAGAGAGTGCCAGGCTAAAAGAAAATGCAAGAGAAAATGGGAATCTGCTGACTAGGAGGACTATAAAAACCAACAAATAAAGTAATACTGCTGCAAAAATGGAGTACGAGGAAAAAAAACCTTGCAACGGTGTCAAAGCTAACAGCAGTTTTTAAAGGGGGGGGGGCTGAGAACCATTAAGATAGATGAATGTAAAACTTCAATGGACAATGAAGAAACATTTGACTTATTAAATTAATACTTGATATTCATTTTCACAGTGGTGCAGGAGGACTAAATGCAAGTAGACAAGGGGTCCTAAAAAGTCAAAAGAAAAAAATGGGGCTATTATAGACAAATCTCTACGGTCTGATGATTCATATGAAGGATATTGAACTGAACATGAGGAAATTACAGCTGCAACAATCATAACTTTCCAAAGCTCTCTAGATTCTGGAATTGAGCTTTTGATTGGAAATTGACAGAATTCGCTTTATTTAAGAAGGAAAAGCTTCAAGTTTCTGGAACCTATTATCAGAGACTGAGTACAGACAACTATGAACTGATCAAAGAGAGCGAGTATGGCTTTGTGAAGAGTAGGTCATGTCTGACAAATCTAGATGACTTTGTTAGGAGGCCACTATCATTGCAGATAGGGGATGTCAATGGATGTTGTCTATATGAATTTACAAAATACTTTTCATGAGAAATTATTCTCTGATTAGCAGGATGTGACAGGTATTCCCTGGACTTTTGTATCGTACCCTCAGTTTTTCAGCATATTAATAATCTGGAAGCAGTAGAGAGCTAAATATTTAAGTTTGCAGGTGATACTAAATTAGGAGGCATATTAACTGTGCAGGTGAGAACAGGAAGTTATAAAGGGATAGAGACAAATTAGCGAGTGAACAATACACTCTGGTAGATGATCTTCAGTGTGGAGAATTGTGAAGTCATTCACTTTGAATTTCTGAAATTTGAATCGGAATTAATTTATTTGTGGACAGAAGCTGAGAAATAGGGAATGTGAATTTGGGTTTCCATGGAGTCAAATTTTTAAAAGCTAGAGCACAGTATAAAAAGTAATCAAAAGGGCTAATGGAACATAGATATTATCTCAAGGTGGTTGGAACAGAGAAACGAGGATGTGTAGTTTCACTTGTACAGAGCCTCAGTCAGACCCCATCTGAAGTAGTGTGTTCTGTTTTGGGCACCAAACATCAGGATTTACGTAGTGGCCTTGGAGAGGCAGGTGCAAATTCAGCAAAAGAAATTTGGGGTCTAACAGGTTTAACTCTGAAAACAGGTTGTATAAACTTAGTTTGTATTCCATTGAGTTCAGAAAATTGAGGGGTGATCTAATTAAGGTCTTTAAAATATTAATGGCAATGAATGGGGCAGATATTTTGTTTTCTTTATTCTTTTATGGGATATGGGCATCACAAGCAAGGACAACATTTGTTGCTCATCCCTAATTGCCCCTTGAACTGCTAGGCCATTTCAGAGGGCAGTGAAGAGTCAACCTCATTTACGTGGATCTGGGGACACATGTTGGACAGACTGAATAAGGATAGCATAATTCCCTTCACGAAAGGACATTAGAGTCAATTATGTTCACATTAATGAGCCAGATGGGTTTTTATTTTTAAATAATTTTTATTGAAATTTTTGAAAAATGTATAACAACAGAACAATAATAATAACAATAACAAACACCCCCCGGACCCGTAACAACACATATCACGAACCCCCCAACCCCCCCCAAACCCAATGAACAACAAAATAAATTAAAAATAAATTAACATAAACAATGCCCCCCTGAAAACAACCCCCCCCCCCACCCCGGTTGCTGCTGCTGCTGACCTAGTTCCCTAACGTTGAGCCAAAAAGTCGAGGAAAGGCTGCCGCCTAAAGAACCCTTGTACCGGCCCCTCAGGGCGAATTTGACCCTCTCCAGCTTAATGAATCCCTCCATGTCATTGATCCAGGTCTCCACACTTGGGGGTCTCGCATCTTTCCATTGCAGCAAGATCCTCCACCGGGCTACTAGGCACGCAAAGGCCAAAACACCGGCCTCTTTTGCCTCCTGCACTCCCGGCTCCACCCCAACCCCAAATATCGCGAGTCCCCAGCCTGGCTTGACCCTGGACCCTACCACCCTCGACACCGTCCTCGCCACCCCCTGCCAGAATTCCCCCAGTGCCGGGCATTCCCAAAACATATGGGCATGGTTCACTGGGCTCCCCGAACACCTAATGCACCTGTCCTCACCCCCAAAAAATCTGCTCATCCTCGTCCCGGACATATGCGCCCTGTGCAGTACCTTGAACTGGATGAGGCTAAGCCTCGCACATGAAGAGGAGGAGTTCACCCTCTCCAGGACGTCCGCCCATGTCCCCTCCTCAATCTGCTCCCCCAGCTCCACCTCCCACTTAGCCTTCAGCTCCTCTACCGACGCCTCCTCCATCTCCTGCATCACCTGGTAGATGTCAGACACCTTCCCATCCCCGACCCACACCCCCAAAAGCACCCTGTCTCTTATCCCCCGCGGGGGCAGTGAAGGGAACCCTTACACCTGTCGCCTAGCAAACGCCTTGACCTGAAGGTACCTGAACATATTCCCCGGGGGGAGCTCAAACTTCTCCTCCAGCTCACCCAGGCTCGCAAACCTCCCGTCAATGAACAGGTCTCCCAACTTCCTTATGCCCGCCCTGTGCCACCCCAGGAACCCGCCATCAATGTTCCCTGGGACAAACCGGTGGTTCCCCCGCAGCGGGGCCTCCACCGAGCCCCCCACTTCCCACCTGTGTCGCCTCCACTGCCCCCAAATCTTGAGGGTAGCCGCCACCACCGGGCTCGTAGCGTACCTCGTTGGAAGGAGCGGCAACGGCGCCGTTACCAGTCCCTTCAGGCTCGTGCCTCCACAGGATGCCATCTCCATCCGTTTCCATGCTGCCCCCTCCCCATCCATTACCCACTTGCGTACCATCGAGACATTAGCCGCCCAATAGTACCCAGAGAGGTTGGGCAGCGCCAGCCCCCCTCTATCCCTGCCCCGCTCCAAAAAGACCCTCCTCACCCTCGGAGTCCCGTGCGCCCAAACAAATCCCGTGCTGCTGCTGTTCACACTCCTAAAAAAGGCCCTCGGAATAAAAATGGGGAGGCACTGGAACAAAAACAAAAACCTCGGGAGCACTGTCATTTTAATGGACTGTACTCTACCCGCCAACGACAGCGGCAGCATGTCCCACCTTTTAAACTCCTCCTCCATCTGCTCCACCAACCTCGTAAAATTAAGCTTATGCAAAGTCCCCCAGCTCCTAGCCACCTGAACACCCAGGTACCTAAAACTCCTCACTGCCCTTTTTAGCGGGAGCCTACCAATCCCCTCCTCCTGATCTCCCGGGTGTACAACAAACAGCTCACTCTTGCCCAGGTTCAATTTATATCCCGAGAAACTCCCGAACTCAGCAAGAATCTCCATCACCTCCGGCATTCCCCCCACCGGGTCTGCTACATACAACAGCAAGTCATCCGCATACAGCGACACTTGGTGCCCCTCCCCACCTCGCACCAAACCCCTCCACCTCCTCGACTCCCTGAGAGCCATGGCAAGATGCTCTATTGCCAGCGCAAAAAGCAAGGGGGACAGGGGGCACCCCTGCCTCGTCCCACGGTGGAGACTGAGGTACTCGGACCTCCTCCCATTTGTCACTACACTCGCCATCAGGGCATCGTACAGCAACCTCACCCATTTAATAAACCCCTCCCCAAACCCGAACCTCTCTAACACCTCCCACAAGTACCCCCACTCAACCCTATCAAAGGCCTTCTCCGCATCCAATGCCACCACAATCTCCGCCTCTCCTTCTGCCGCCGGCATCACCATCACATTTAGCAGCCTTCGCACGTTAGTGTTCAGCTGCCTCCCCTTCACAAAACCCGTCTGATCTTCATGTATCACCCCCGGCACACAGTCCTCTATTCTAGTGGCCAAGATCTTCGCCAGCAACTTGGCGTCTACATTCAACAGAGAAATTGGCCTATATGATCCACACTGCAAGGGGTCCTTATCTCGCTTCAGGATCAGGGAAATCAGCGCCCGTGACATCGTCGGGGGCAAAACTCCCCCCTCCCATGCCTCGTTAAAGGTCCGAACCAGCAGGGGGCCCAACAGGTCCGCATATTTTTTATAAAATTCAACCGGGAACCCATCCGGTCCCGGCGCCTTCCCCGACTGCATGTGGCCAATCCTTCTAGCCAGCTCCTCCAACTCGATCGGCGCCCCCAGTCCCTCCACCTGCACCTCCTGCACCTTGGAAATCGCAGCCTGTTCAAAAAGCTCTCCATTCCCCCCCACACCACCAGCGGCTCCGACCGGTACAGTTCCCTGTAGAAGTCCCTGAAGACCCCATTGACCTCTACCCCCTTCCGCACCACATTCCCACCCCTATCCTTCACTCCACCAATCTCCCTAGCCGCGTCCCGCTTGCGGAGCTGGTGCGCCAGCATCCTGCTCACCTTCTCTCCATATTCGTAGACCGCTCCCTGCGCCTTCCTCCACTGTGTCTCCGCCTTTCTGGTGGTCAATAAATCAAACTTGGCCTGCAGGCTACGCCGCTCCCCCAACAATCCCTCCTCCGGGGCCTCCGCATATCTCCTATCTACACTCAGCAGCTACCCCTACCAGTCTCTCCCTCCTCTCCCTATGGGCTCGGATGGAAATCAGCTCTCCCCTAATCACTGCCTTCAGAGCCTCCCACACCATCCCCACCTAGACCTCCACAGTATCATTGGCCTCGAGGTACTTCTCGATACATCCCCGGACCCTCCTGCACACCTCCTCATCAGCCAACAACCCCACGTCCAGACGCCAAAGCGGGCGCTGGTCCCGCACCTCCCCCATCTCCAGATCCACCCAATGCGGAGCATGGTCCGAAATCGCTATAGCCGAATATTCGGCATCCTCCACCCTCGGGACCAGCCCCCTACTCAGGACAAAAAAAATCAATACGGGAATAAACCCTGTGCACGTGGGAGAAAAAAAAAAGAGTACTCCAGAGGCCTCGGCCTCCCAAACCTCCAGGGATCCACCCCTCCCATCTGGTCAATAAACCCCCTCAACACCTTGGCCGCCGCCGGCCTCCTGCCTGTCCTAGAACTAGAATGATCCAGTGGGGATCCTGCACCGTATTGAAGTCCCCCCCCCCCCCCATGATCAGGCCCCCCGCCTCCAGGTCAGGAATGCGGCCCAACATACACCTCATGAAACCAGCATCATCCCAATTTGGGGCATATACATTTACCAACACCACCCTCTCCCCCTGCAGCTTACTGCTCACCATCACATATCTGCCGCCACTATCAGCCACCACCTCAGACGCCTCAAACGCCACCCTCTTCCCCACCAGGATCGCCACCCCCCCGGTTCTTCGAGTCGAGCCCTGAATGGAAAACCTGCCCCACCCACCCCTTCCTCAGACGAACCTGGTCCGCCACCTTCAGGTGAGTCTCCTGAAGCATGGCCACGTCCGCCTTCAGCCCCTTCAGATGCGAAAACACCCGGGCCCGCTTAACCGGCCCATTCAACCCCCTCACGTTCCACGTAATCAGCCGGATCAGGGGGCACCCCGCCCCCCCTCCCCCGTCGACTAGCCATAGCCCATCGACTGCTCGCCCCTGGCCAGCACCCCCCACTCGGCCCGTTTCCCATGGCGATAGAACCTCACCCCGACCTCCCTGACCCGCACCAGCTCCTCCTTTGCCAATCCAGCAGCAACCCGGTATCCCCCCCGCCAGATGGGTTTTTAACAACAATCGATGATAGTTGTCATGGTCACCATTACGGAGACTAGCTTTATACTTCAGATTTATTGATTGAATTTAATTGTGGGATTTGAACAAATATCCCCAAGGCATTGGGTCTGGGTCTCAGGGATACTACTCCACTATCACATTATAAAGCCAAACCTCCAGTACGCTTCTGAACAGCTTTATCATATTGCCCAGCCATTAAATGTAAAAAAATTAGCAAGTTTAAGGTTAACAATTAAGAGATTAGAGCAAAATGTTGAATTTAGGGTGATTAGAGTTATGGAATTAAATACCAGGGAAGGCCATTAAAATTAGTTCAACAAACAATTCTAGAAAATGCATTTCTGGAAAAACTTTTATTTCAATCTCATACTTCCAGAATACCAATCAAAACAGATACACTGGACTGGATATGAAAGTTGCCACAGTCCCAGAGGTCCATATGCTCCTCTCCCCTTTGCAAGAGAGCTGACGGTAGTGATTTAACCTAAGGGTCACCACACCTCAGGCAAGGGGCATGTTTGAGAAGGCAGGGCCTTCATATATAAACCTAGCTGGTATGGGAATTGAACCTGCGCTGTTGGCATTGCTCCACATCACAAACCAGCCATTCAGCCAACTGAGCTAACCGACTGGATATAAACTACTCCTGTCATACCACTAGAGTGACAATATGTGTTGCTTAATTGGCTACACTACCATTTGAGAATTAACATAATTTGAAGAAAAGGCAGATGTGCAGTGCTGACTTGATGCCAGGGGTACGATTTTGGAGTTCAATACTCCATCTACGCCATCTCTTAACATTGCACGTGCCTTCACAAATAGGAATGACCCTTAACCAATGCTTTTTAAAGGGATCATCCATTACTTATGGATTAGTTGCTGGCTAATTTATTCTGACAGTTGCTATGATTCATTGAGGGTTTGGTGCTTTCTATAGTTGGTTAATTAGCTAAAGTCAATAGGGAGTAATTAGGAGGTGCTGATGGAATTTTTGCTGGATTCAAGGCCACTTCAAACACAGTTACTCCTAGATATTGGTGCATGAAGGCCTTCCCCCTAGAATACCGCATGACTTAAAGAATGAACAGAGGCCATGAAGAGCAGGTGAAAAAGAGAGGTAGAGAAGGGGTGAAGGATTCTCATTAGGAGGCCATATCCAACCAGGGTGCTCAGGGATCAATTCTCCATCCTGATCCTCAAGTGAGAAACAACTTGTGAAACATCTGTTTCAGTAAGGAAACCCTCATTGAAATCTGCTACAGGTGCAAATGCAATCTCAGAGCAGGATGAGGACCGTATTAGCAGTGGCTTCCAAGATGGCGGCTGCCAAGATGGCCATGGCGACGAACATTTATGTATCTGGCTCTTTCCATGCTGAAGGTATTTCCAACATCTCGCAGTTTGCCATCCACTGTTGAATAAGGCAGGTCACTGAGATTCCCTACTCAATGAGAGCTAATGACATGTGATTGTCTTAACAGAAATAAGAAAGCAGAGCGAGTATACAAGTTTGTAAGGGTTGCATACTTTCCCATGGTGCAGGATGCCGCTGACATTGTTTTGCAGCACCGCTCATCAACTCTGCTCCATAGCAAAACTGAAAGGGACCGCATTTAATCAATGTCCAGCTGATCATAGGCAGCTAGTCATGCAGGTCAATGTCCGGATCATGGCAGCAGTCATGATGCCCTCATTCTCTGGCAGCCCGTTGTGCTAACTGCATTTGAGCGATCATGGTGATTCAAAGGTTGGTTACTGTGACAATAGCTGACCGATTGCAACATGGCTGAGGAATCTGGTGTGTGCCCCCCACTCCCCGCCGACAATGCACACGTGCACAATGTGCATTTAATGAAAATAAAAGCCATGCTGCCACAAAAAATGTGAAGCAGAGCATTGTTGTGCTGAAACAACATTTCTGCTGCCTTGATGGCTTTGGACTTGGCCTGTAGCCCTCAGTAGATCATATGTCAAGGTTCGTGGTGGACTGCTGAATGCTGCACAATATCACTACCATGAGGGAACAGCCCTCCCCCGCAGTTGTAATGAAAATATCTGAAGAACAGGAGCTTGAGGAGAAAGAGGAAGAGGAAGAGGAAGAAAGAAGTCAACATAGACAGTCCCTTTCTGGCTGGGCTGATTAGTAAGTTTGTGGATGACACCAAGGTTGGTGGAGTGGCAGATAGATAGTGTTGAGGATTGTCAGAGGATACAGCAGGACATAGATAGATTGGAGACTTGGACAGAGAAATGGCAAATGGAGTTTAATCCAGTTACAGCTCCTGGAAGACCGGACTGCGGAGCTGGATCAGCGGCTGGGGACACTGTGGAGCATCCGTGAGGTGCAGACTGTCTTGGATAGCAGGCTCAGGCTCCACAGACAAGAAGGGAACAGGTGACCAACAGGCAGAGCAAGAAAGCTAGACAGGCAGTGCAGGAATCACGTGGCCAATCCACTGCAAAACATATACCGTTTTGGATCCTGTTGAGGGGAATGCCCTCGAAAGCAGCAACAGCCAGATTTGTTGCTTCTGCTGCAGAGGGGAGGAGTAAAAAGTGTGGGAATGCAATAGTTATAGGGGCTTTGATTGTAAGGGGAATAGAGAGGCTTTTCTGTGGCCACAAACGAGATGGTAGGATAGTATGTTGCCTCCCTGGTGTCAGTGTCAAGGATGTCTCGGAGCGGTGATAGGACATCCTGGAGGGGAGGGTGAACAACCGTGGTCCTGATACACATCATTACCAGCGACATAGGGAATCCCACCCCGCCGCTGGCTGCCGTATTCTCCAGCACCATTTTTCGGGCGGGGGCGGGGCTCACGCCACGCCGGTGGGGGGCCGTTGGCAGTACCCCCCTGACGATTCTCCAGGCCCCGAATGCCGAGCAGCTGTCCATTTTTGGCCAGTCCCGCTGGCGTGGGTTACGTATGGCAGGTAAGTCGGCGTGGGCGGTCCTCGGCGGGGTGTGGGGGGATCCAACCCCGGGAAGGGGGGGGAGACGCATGGTGGCCTGGCCCGTGATTGGTGCCCACCGATCTGAAGGCGGGCCTGTTTCGTGGGGGCACTTCTTCCTTCTGCACCGGCCCCTGTAGGGCTCTGCCATGGCCGGCAGGGAGAAGAGAATCCCCTGCGCTAAAATACAACGGCGGTTCCGCGCATGCCGGCTGGAGCGGCGCCAACCCCTCCGCCGTCCATCTAGCCCCCTAGACAGGTGAGAATTCCTCACCTTGGGAGCCTGTTGACACCGGAGTCGTTGGCGCCGGTTTTTCCGCCGGCGTGGGGACTTAGTCCCCGGAAGGGAGAATTCCAGCAATGGACGCTGTCTGGGTCGAGTTAAGAAACATCAAAGTGCAAAAAACATTCATAGAGGTGGTATACAGACCACTAAACTCCAGTAGTAATGTTGGAAATAGCATTAGACAGAAAATCAGTGATGCATGTGATAAAGGAACATCTGTGATTATGGGTGACTTTAATCTGCATATGGATTGGGTGTGTCAAATTAGTCACAGTATAATAGACAAGGAATTTTTGAAGTCTATACGGAATGGTTTTCTGGACCAATATATTGAGGAGCCAACAAGGGAACAGGCCATCTTGGATTGGGTGTTGTGCAATGAGAAAGGATTAGTTGGCAATCTAGTTGTGAGAGAACCCTTGGGGATGAGAAAGCATTATATAATAAAATTCTATATCAAGGTGGATAATGAGTTGGTTGATTGGGTCCTGAACCACAAGAAAGGTAACCATGATGGTATGAGGCATGAGCTGGCTATGACAGACTGGGAAACATTACTGAAAGGAAGGACAGCGGACAGACAACGGCACGCATTCAAGGAATGAATGGGTGAACTTGAAAAGTTGTTTATTCGATTTGGCGCAAGAGTAGAAAGGGAACTGTGGCCAAACCATGGTTTACAAGGGAAATCAGAGATAGTATGAGATTCAAAGAAGAAGCAACAAATTAGCACGAAAAAGCAGTAGACCTGAGGATTGAGAGCAGTTTAAAATTCAACAAAGGTGGACCAAGGGATTGATTAAGGGGAAAATACAATTTCAAAATAAGCCAGCGGGGAACATAAAAACTGACTGTAAAAGGTTCTATAGGTATGTAAAGAGAAAAAGATTGATAAAAACTAATGTAGGCTCCTTACAGGCAGAAACGGGGGAATCATAACAAGGAACAAAGAAATAGCTGAGGAACTAAATTCGTGCTCTGCTTCTGTCATCACAAGGGAAAACAGGAATAATGTACCAGAAATTTTGAGAAACACAAGTTTCAGTGAGGAGCTGAAGGCTCCTATTAGTAAAGAAATGGTTTGGGGGAAATTAATGGGATTGAAGACAGACAAATCTCCAGGGCCTGATAATCTTCATCCCAGAGTACTTAAGGAAGTGGTTCTAGAAATAGTGGTCATTTTTCAAAAGTCTTTGGACTAAAATAGTTCCTACCAAGTGGGCAGTATTCTCCCCTACCCGGCGGGGCAGGGGATCCCGGCGTACCGGAGTGGCGAGAACCACTCCGGCGTCAGGCCTCCCCAAAGGTGTGGGGGTCGGAGAATACCATCCCTTAAGGAAGTGGTCCTAGAAATAGTGGTCATTTTCCAAAAGTCTTTGGACTAAAATGGTTCCTACCAATTGGAGGATAGCTAATATAACCCCACTATTCAAAAAGGGAGATAGGGAGAAAACAGGGAACTACAGACCAGTGAGCCTAACATCGGTAATAGGGAAGTTGCTAGAGTTCATTATCAGGGATTTCATAGCACAGCATTTGGAAAGTAGTGGTGTAATCAGACAAAGTCAGCACGGATTTACGAAAGGAAAATCATGCTTGACAAATCTACTGGAATTCTTGAAGATGTAATTAGTAGAGTTGACCAGGGAGAATGAGTGGATGTGGTTTATTTAGACTTTCAGAAGGCTTTCAACAAGATCTCGCACAGCAGATTAATAGGTAAAGTTAAAGCGCATGGGATTATGGGTAGTGCCTTGAGATGGTTAAAAAACTGGTTAGCAAACAGGAGGCAAAAAGTTGGACTAAATGGGTATTTCTCTGATTGGCAGCCAGTGACTAGTGGGGTACCACAGGGAACAGCTAGGACCCCAACTGTTCACATTATATATTAATGATTTGGACGAGGAACTAAATATATTATCTCCAAATTTGCAGATGATACAAAGTTGGGTGGGAGGGTGAGCTGTGAGGAGGATGCAGAGATGCTTCAGCGAGATTTGGACAGGCTGAGTGAGTGGGCATATGAGTGGCAGATGCAGTACACTGTGGATAAATGTGAGGTTATCCACTTCAGTACCTTAAATAGGAGGAAAATTACTAGTTGAATGGGTGTAAATTGAGAGAGGTGGATACTCAGCGAAACCTTGGTGTCCTCATGCATCAGTCGCTGAATGTAAGCGTGCAGATACAGCAGGCAGTAAAGAAGGTAAATGGTATGTTGGCCTTCATAGGGAGAGGATTTGAGTACAGGAATAGAGATGTTTTACTGCAATTGTATAAGGCATTGGTGAGGCCACACCTGGAGTAGTGTGTGCAGTTTTGGTTCCTTATCTGAGGAAGTTCTTGCTATGGTTTACCAGGCTGATTCCTGGGATGGCGGGACTGTCAATTGAGGAGAGACTAAGTCGGTTATGATTATATTCATTGGAGTTTAGAAGAGTGAGAGGAGATCACATAGAACTTTACAAAATTCTAACAGGATTAGATGGGGTAGATTCAGAACTAATATTCCCGATGGCGGGGGAGTCCAGAACTAGGGAGACCTAATTTGAAGATCAGGGGTAAACCTTTTAGGACTGTGGAATTCACTATCACAAAGTAGTTGATGCCAAAACATTGTGTAATTTCAAGAAGGAATTAGATATAGCTCTTAGGGCTAAAGAGACTTAGGGATAGTAGGGGGGAAGGCAGGATCAGGGTATTGAACTTGATGATCAGCCATGATCATAATGAATGGTGGAGCAGGCTCGAAGGGCCGAATGGCCTCCTCCTGCTTCTATTTTCTATGTATCTATGATAGGCCTCAAAAGCTGTAACCATCCTCCTTTTTAAAAAATTCATTCATGGGACATGATGGTCACTGGCTGGGCCAGCATTTCGTGTCCATCCCTAATTGCCCTTGAAGAGACAGTTAAGAATCAATCACAGTGCAGTGGATCCAGTCACATGTTTAGAGAGAGAGAGAGAGAAATACAGCACAGAACAGGCCCTTCGGCCCACGATGTTGTGCCGAACTTTTATCCTAGGTTAATCATAGAATTTTGGACACTAAGGGCAATTTATCATGGCCAATCCACCCAACCTGCACATCTTTGGACATGCAGGCCAGATCAGGTAAGATTTATGCCAACCATTGGTCCCAGTGTAAAACAATTTCAGCCCCCCAAAGGTTACACGTGTACAAATCAATCCCCTACTTATTGCCTAAACATTTGGTCTCAAAAAATTAACTTTTATGTGAGTATATGAGGTATATGATGTTTGTGTTTAAACAGTTATGGTCAAGGCAGCACAGTGGTGCAGTGGTTAGCACTGCTGCCTCACGGCACCGAGGTCCCAGGTTCGATCCCGGCTCTGGGTCACTGTCCATGTGGAGTTGGCAAAGTCTCCCAGTATTTGCGTGGGTTTCGCCCCCACAACCCAGAGATCTGCAGGGTAGGTGGATTGGCCACGCTAAATTGCCCCCTAATTGGAAAAAATGAATTGGGTACCCTAATGTTTTTTGAAAAATAAATAAATATATAACTATGGTCAAAATGGAAGTTGATGTTCCTTTGCAACGTTTCAAAATGAAAGACAGGAGATGAGCTACTTGCAGGAATCAGAAAGTGTTGACTGATACATAAATTAGTCACAATAAAATGGTATTTGTATGCCAATTGAAAGCTCATTATAATGATTATCCCAGAAAGCAATCAAGATCATTAGGGTAGTGGGGACAGGAGAAAAATGGCAGAGATGGAGGATTAAAAAAATAACTTAAAAACACGTAAACATAGGATAATGTATTATAGTTTTACCAGTTGTCATGTCACGTACCCAATTATTGCTCATGGAATACTTTGTTGAACCAACTAATCACGTGAACATGGTATCATGTTGGTATCCTCTAAATCCAGAGTATTTAAAACGTGAATTCTTATGCAACAGTGGTTTACAGAGGGTCAGAAAATTTTGGAAAAAAAACTTTCCAAAAGCATCCACTACAGCAGGGATGTCACAATCAAATATATCAGGAATAGGGACAATGGATCTCTTAAGGAGATGACAGCCACTAGGGGAGATTCACATAGGAAAGGTGGTAATGAATATGGATTCTATAACCCTGTGTAAACTGAGTTCCTGTGGCTTTATGTCGAGTCATTTAATTGCCTTTAAGCGTTACCAGTTTTCAGGGGCTGGTTTAGCTCACTCGGCTAAATCGTTGGCTTTTAAAGCAGACCAAGCAAGCCAGCAGCACGGTTCGATTCCCGTACCAGCCTCCCCGGACAGGCGCCGGAATGTGGCGACTAGGGGCTTTTCACAGTAACTTCGTTGAAGCCTACTCGTGACAATAAGCGATTTTCATTTTCATTTCATTTTTCAGAAAGACTACCAGGTGGTAAATTTGGTTTCCTGCTGCAGAAGAAAATAGCAGCCCAAGATGCTCTTCCTTCCCTGTGGAGGGCTGAGGTGATTTTGAAGAAACTAAAAACAAAATGTCACATTTAAAGGTATTCCTCAAGTTGAATAATCAAGTTTGCAATTGTTAAGGCGCCGACTGAGGGAGAGAAGAATGAGAGACAGAGACGAAGTAGGATGAAAAAGACTAGCTAGATGGTAATAAAGCTCATCGTGACATCCCCACAATACATTCATAAAACTTCAACTATAGCATGGGAGAGCAGGGTAGATGCTATAGTTTGACAACATTGTTCTTACCAGCCTACGTCTTTTATAAATAATCCAGGCATCCTAGATGGAAAATAACATGACAAATGCTTTGTTTGATTAGATCTCACTTTAGGGAACATTGATCCACTGATCTACTCACTGCAATGAAGCCCTGTTAAAATTCAAATCCTTACATTTTCAAATGCAGTCACATGGAGCTGAGATTGCACCTCATACTAAAACTCCCAATTGTGGCTTATCGTATGGCAACAAAACACCATTATGTATACATGCATGGTCAAGCATGTGAAATCTGTCATTGACATGATCGAAAAGATTATCTAAGGTGTGCTCACTTAGAGAAAATGTTTTTCATCGCAAAGGAAGTCATTACTTGAAACATTTATTTAAACAAAAAGATGTAAAACAACAAAAAACCCACATATATGTTATAGATTGGTACATTCAAATGGAGTTCTCTCACCTAGGAATGCAAAATCAGGCTATATATAGATCACCACTCTATATCTAACTTTGCTGATCCTGGCCTATATTCTTAACGACCCAGCAATTATAAAAAGGTCTGTTTACCAGAAACAACATTCCTCACCACGAGGAGTACAAAACATTTCCTGGAAAAATACAAAAAGAGGCACCCAAAATAAATGATTAACTGCAGTGGACAAACAATAATGTGTTAGTGTGACATGATCTTTCAACGCAAGCAAAGTTGATGCATGTTTGCAGCGTACCTTAAATTAGTGGCTTATTTTCAACATGTCATCAGTATCTACCTTCATTTATTCTTGCACATCAATCCTTGGATTTGAGGCAAGGGTAATAATTTTGTAAAAGTGCCATTTTATCCACCTACATGCTGGTTGAGACTGGGTTAAAGATCATGCCTTTCAAATACCATACAATTTGCCTGCTGCAGTTAATCATTTATTTTGGGTTTCTTTTTGAATTTTTCCAGGGAATATTTTGCATTCATCATGGGGAGGGATATTATATCTGCGAGGCCGTTTTTTTACCCAAGGCTATTTTGTTAAGCACCACAGGGTCAGGTATGTCAGAGGAGATGCAATGACGATCCTTCTACATTCTACACTGCCCTATCTGGCAAGCCTGAGTCAGGCACAAAATAGGTTAGCTACAGATTTAAGATCCTTCGACACAGTCTGACTGAGAAATTCTAAAGAGGTACAGGACCAGCTAGACACACAAAGCTAAGTTGCTTTCCTACTGCCCCAATGTCAGAAGACGATCATTACTCCACGAGCGTGACGGTTCCATCAATACCTAGTTATCCTTGTAGATACTCTTAACAAGCAATGTGTGTGTGACTGGGCAATGAGAAGCGACCACTGTATTGTAAGCAGGGCAGTGTGATGTTGCAAATTCAAAAGGGCATCAAATCAGGCATAGGCAACTACATACCTATAACCGTACTTGAATCTTGTGTAGAATCAATTAATAAGACAAAAGTTAACAAAATGATTCCTGCCTGACCAAACACCTCAATCTCTTTGAAGAAGTGGCCAGTGGTAAGCCCCACCAATTCAACACAAACAAATATAAGATAATGCATGTCAGAAGGAGAATGGGCATAACATATACTTGCATGAATGATATTGAAATAGCTGAAGGTGAAGGTGAAAAAGACCTAGAAGTCTTAGAAGGCCCGATGTTCAATATACCCAACCAATGCAGGGCAATATTAACAGAATAATGATTTATATTGTTAACTTTGGTCAGTGGTGGCGCTTGCATTTGCATCAGAAGGCTATGGGCTAAAGTCACATTCAAATTATGGGTTTGAACATGTATCAGGCTGACACTTCAGTGAAGGACTGACAGAATAGTTAAATGTTGGTGCTGGTGTATTTCTTAGAAAATAAATCTGTTTAAGTGAACATCAAATATTTAAAGAACGGTAATGGAGTTGTCTTGGTGTTCTGACCAATACGCATCTCTCAACCACAATAAATCTTATTGACTGCTGCACGAGGGACCTTGCTGTGCTTGAGTTGGCTATAACGCTGAGGCCACAATAACAGTCACTGAACTTGGAAAGATGTTTGTTAGGTATTAAGGACTTTGAGACATTTTGGGGGTGCAAAAGGTTTTATAAGAATGTACGTTATTTGACGGTTTTAGCTCTAAGTGACAAAGTCATGATCAGATCACACCTTGAGTGCTGTGCCTAATTCGGAGCAATGAAACACAGGAGTGTTAGTGAGGTTAAGATAGTGCAAAGGATGATCTCTAATCATAGCGGTCTGAGTTATGAGAAAATACTAGAGACACATTAGCTGATCAGCCTTGAAAGGAAGTGCATGGGGGATGATTTAATAGAGGTATGTAAGATCATAAATAGTATGAAAAACGTTAATCTCAAAAATGTAATTGCAAGAATGAGACAAAGATAGGTGACATGGTGGCACAGTGGTCAGCACTGCTGCCCCATGGCACTGAGCACCCGGGTTCGATCCCGGCCCCGGGTCACTGTCCATGTGGAATTTGCACATTCTCCCCGTGTTTGCGTGGGTCTCACCCCCACAATCCGAAAAGATGTGCAGAATGGTGGATTGGCAATGCTAGATTGCCCCTTAATTGGAAAAAAAAAGAATTGGGTACTCTTACGTTTAAAAAAATATGAGACACAGGGATGGAAATTCAACTAGTAAAATACAAGTTTAGGACATTTATTAGAAGTTTTGTTCACAAAAGAGTGATCAATACATGGATCTGACTTCTGAGTAAGACAATAGAATGAATTTCTTTGAATCATTTAGGAAGCAACAAGAAAGGTGGAACGACGTTTCTCAACCACGATCATCTTGAAATCTTGGGAAATACAAAGTTCCAAGAAAGCATCACATATTGTACTAACTGATTTTGGTGACGAAATACTATCACAAGAGACTTCAGAATAACTGACAGTGTTTTACAATCTTTAAAAGATCAAGGGGAGCAGTCTTTGGGGCTATACGTTACAGAAGTTTCTTTCGCCCCACCCTTCTACATGATCTTGTGCAGTCTTTATTCTATGGGAAATGAGCTGTATTTTTAAATATTTGGGGAGTTCTTTGGGGGTAGCAGGTTGATTTAATTATTTGTTAACTTCTTTTAAAAAAAAATTTGGATCCATTTCAGCCATTGCTTGAGCAAATGTTATTATGGGAAAAAAACTCAAAAGGAGATATAGGAATGAAGAAGTAACCTTTGTGATTGTATGACATGATGATGTCATTTTAATTTTCATAATTTGGACCTCTCTGGATAAATTAAGAGACGCCCACTTCAGGAAAAAACACTTCATGAGAAAATTACTGGAACCACAAAGGCAAAGTTGTTGCAATTTAAGATGAGATTTTATATTTTGACGTTCATGTACTTATGGTCAGAAAACAGCGCGTTCCCAGTTTCTGATTTTCTGTACATTAACATGAATAGATTAAAATCAAGGGCTGTGATTGAAAAATGTTTCTTTTATTTTCTCTGAATGCCCAGGCTGTGTTGAAGTTGAAAAGTTCCCATATAGCTCCCATTTAAAGTTTAACATTATAGCATGCATTTAGCATTGAATTTGAGTCCCTGATAACATCATATGACAGAAAAGGTGATGAGGTCTCGTTCAATTGGCTGGACAGCTGGTTTGTGATGCAGAGCAAGGCCAACAGCATGGGTTCAATTCCCATACCAACTGAGGTTATTCATGAAGGCCCACCCTCTCAACCTTGTCCCTAGCCTGAGGTGTGGTGACCCTCAGGTTAAATCACCACCAATCAGCTCTCCCCCTCAACAGGGAAAGCAGACTATGGTGACTTTACTTTCATGACTGGTTTGGCAGATTTCTTACTTGTGTACTCCTGGCGTATTATTTTTAATAACAATTCATGGGCTGGATAAGCAGAAATTCACCCAATTAATTCTATTATAATGCATTTTATCTTTAATGCCCTCTATACTTGACACTGGAAGATGCTGAGTGAGAGACATTATCTTGGTACAACTTTCACTCTTCCCTGCTGCTATTCTGACAGTGATACACCCACTCACAGAATAGTCTCTTCACCTCTGTCAGTCTAACATTCCTTACCCGTGACTCGCCCTCTCCTCTCCACTCCAGCCGATTTGGAAAGAGGTAGAAATAACGACGTTGCCACTGGGTTAAGAAAGGGTTTCCAAGTTTCAGCATATAACCATGCATAATGCAGTCTTTACCTAGGGCATAATCTGTACATAATATAAAAAAATGATGTTATTCCAGGTTCTCCTTGGGATGAGGATAAATAAATAAATTTGTAATTTATCACTAGTTTTTTCATTTTGCTTGTAAGCATGGTTGTACCCCTGTGGGCAGGCAGGCTGTATACAGGTAGAAGACACTATTCAGGCAAGGCCCCATCCCATTCTTCCATTGTGCATGCTAAGGATGCAGACAGGAGCAGAATGCTGGATTGTGTAAGGGTGGAAGTTATGTTTTAAAAAAATTCTTTCACGAGATGTGTGTGTGTCGCCGATTGCCCATCTCGAATTGCCCTTGAACATTCAGGCGGCATTTTAAACCACATTGCTGTGACTCTGGAGTCACATGTAGGTAAGACTAAGTAGGGATGGCAGATTTCCTTCCCTAAAGAACATTAGTGAAACAGGTGGGCTTTTACGACAATCAACAGCAGTTTTGTGTTCATCATTAGACTTTATTTTAATTGTATTCAAATTCCACCATCTGCCTTGGTGGGATTCGAACCCAAGTCCCCAGAGCATGCTTGGGTTTTTGGATTACTCGTCCAACAACAGCACCACTTTGTCACTGACTTCCCATAACTGTTATATAATGGTCTGGTTAGAGTCCATCTTAAGTGGTACATTCAGATCTGGATAACAAATCTCATGAAGGATATAGTTGCTTTGAAGTGGTGCAGTACAGATTCATTTGATGGGGAGAGTAGTTAAAAGGGCTAAATTGAGGCGGCACGGTGACCCAGTGGTTAGCACTGCTCACAGCGCCAGGGACCCGGGTTCAATTTTGACTTTGGATGACTGTGCGGAGTTTGCACATTCTCCCAGTGTCTGTGTGGGTTTCCTCTGAATATTCCGGTTTCCTCCCACAGTCCAAAAATGCACAGCTTAGTTGAACTGGCCATGCTAGTGTTTAACGGTTAGGTGGGGTTGCGGGAATAGGGTGGGGGACTGGGTCTAGGTTGGAAAAAAAGGACATGTTTCATAAACTAGGCTTGTTTTCTTTTGAGTTTGGAAGATTAAGACATAATCCAATTGAGGCATGCAAGATGATTGACAAATTTTATGGGGTAAATAGAAACAAACTATTTCTTACCCCAGTGTATGAATTCAGAACAAGAGTGCAGCATATGCTTAAAATGAAGGGTAATGTCAGAAAACACTGAAATTTTCTGCTCCATGAGGTTTAGACAAGGTCAACTAAAAATTTAAAAACTGAAATTGACAGGTTTTTGTTGGACATGGGTCTCAAGGGTTATAGAATCACAATGGATTGATGGAGTTGAGAGTCTCAGATCAGCCACAATCTAACTGAATGGTGAAACAGGCTAGAGAGGCTGAATGGCCAACCAATGTCAAGCGACATAAAAGACCAGAACAAAAACTGCAAATGAATAAAAAGTGAAAATACACAAATCAGCCAGCATTTATAGAAAGATAAGTCAACATATTGTGTATAAAGGTTACACACCAAAAATGTCAACGTGTCTTATTCCTTTACAATGGTTTACTGTCTTGCTGGGTATTTCAAAGCATTTTCAGCTTTTATATCAGACCTATCGAAAACGGTGTATTTACATTGCAAATATCTCATAAATGAAGTTTCATACCTTCCTCATGACCAAGCATCTTATTCTTTGCTCTCTTCCTGACCTCGCTTTTATCAGTATCAGCATTGACTGCATCGTACACAGTTTCTGCCACCTCTTGTTGCCAACGTTCTGATATCACCAGAGGGAAATTTTTATACAGTTCCTGATCGCTATCCAAAAGCTGTATGGAGAAATCAAAAAGACAAGAAGAGAAGGAGAATGGAGGGAAGAGATGAGCACGGTAGAGAGAGCAAGAATTGAATAACAGAAAAGGTGACGGGGAAAGAAAGCAAGACAGACAGCAGAGAGAAAATATTGGTGAAGCAACAAGAGGTTTCCCCTCAGTGGTCAAGGGTTGGGGGTATTGCCCATATCTGCATGGATCACATTGTCCATGGGTGGAGAGTGTGATGGACCCTCGAGCTTCTTTTGAGATGGGGGCACCTTTTCAAAATAATGCCCGATTTTGGAAGAGCCGGTCTGGCCGGCATGTTTAGTTCCCCACTGCAGATGCAGAAAAAATGTTGAAGTGCGGGAGTGACCAGTGAGAAATTCCACAAGCCACAAAAAAATGAGTAAGAGTTTAAGCAAAAAAAAGTCCCGTTGTGGGCGGGTTTAGCAGGGTGTTTCCCGACACTTGCAGCACGGGAACGAATGGGACTCATTTTTTGGGGGGTCTCAATGGGGAAGCGCCTGCCGAGGCCGCACTTACCTTCATTTCCTGCACTGAGGAACTCAGCTCGCCAGTGGAAGAAGAAAGCAGGGTGCCATTAGATTTCCCGATTCCCCAATACGACCTCCAAACCCTCTCAACTTATCAGTAGCTCACGTCATAAGGGCAGGGCGCCTCAGGGCCTGATTCCCCAGTGTGGGCAAAATACCACCTTGGCTCTGCCAGCCTGGCACCCTGGCAGTGCCACCTGGTGCCCAGGTACTGCTGGCAGGGCCACGGCCAGGGTACTAGGTTGGCATTGCCAAGGTGCCCAGGTGGCATCATTTGCAGGGAGGCGATTGGGCAGAGGGTGCCCTGCGCGGTTGTTGGGGGGGACTCCCCCATAGCAAGTTGGGGCTTGGGGGGACGGGGAGGGGGCTCCAGTGATCGTGACGCCACCTCTTGCTACACTGAGGAGTTCTAGCGAGTGGAGCTCCTCAGTGCAGAAAACGGGCCTATGTGCAGACTCGGCTGTGCGTTCCCCACAGAAGCCCCCTATCTAACTCGAGTGCCATTCAATAGCATTGTGTTTTTTGACACTGTGAGCGCCGGGAAACAAGTGGCAAAACATGTTTGTTCAAACATCTGAAGGTTATTCACGTGTTACTAGTATGCACTGGTTTCACAGGTCTGATTATTCAGAAGGTTTCACAATGAACCAACAGATACTGGCTACATAAATGTAACCAGAACTGGGTAGTTGCCTAGGTGCAATTAGCATCCATTATCACTCTGATTAGGAATGCACAAGGCCACAGCATGAGCATTGGAACACAGTTCTAATGAAGGGTCATCGACCTGACATATTAATGCTGTGCCGTTCTCCACAGATGCAGCCTGACCTGTTGAGTATTTTCAGAATTTTCATTTTTATGTTACTAGCACTTGCTCATTATATGTATGCCACGTGTTTCATTGACATTCCTATTTTATTGGGATATACTGGTTGCCAGAACCATGTTTGTGGACATGGTGCTGGCAACCATAAGGGGCTGGTTTAGCTCACCAGGCTAAATCGCTGGCTTTTAAAGCAGACCAAGCAGGCCAGCAGCACGGTTCGATTCCCATACCAGCCTCCCCGGACAGGCGCCGGAATGTGGCGACTAGGGACTTTTCACAGTAACTTCATTGAAGCCTACTCGTGACAATAAGCGATTTTCATTTCAGAAGAAAACAATGCAAGAATTTGCAGATTGTACCTTGATGCCTTTTGTGTCTTCTTCATCAAATGATCCTATGTCAAATGCATCAGCTGCATTCACCTCTCCCCGAGGAGGGATGAGTGGAGGTGGATACTTGAAACAAAGAAAGAAGATGAACATAATTTCAGCATTACACTGTACTAGATCAACAAGAGTCAGGGCCACAGATGTGATTCCATGACACCTGCTGCTATTCGACTTTTTGCCAGTAACCATTCAAGGAAATTATTCTTGGTTGTGAAGAGTTTTTGCAAAATAAAGATGACAGCTCAGAACTGGATTCAATGTGATAGCGAGTTAGAATACAGTCCTTCCATATCTACAACCTGGTAGAATCTAACTGGAAGATTAAAACTCTCTTTTTTTCTACTGGTTGCTGATTTCTGAATGAAATTAGCTTGAGAAAGTCTCTTCAGTTTTCATTTGACTGACCACAGCACAAATTGAGTAGGTTTACCAAAGTCATAAATGTGCACACAGGAAATCTTCCCCTTAAAGTAGCAATCTCGTCTGTGACAAATCTACTGCATAGCTTGGTCTTGGATTTCTCAAATGACTTGGAAGTAGTTCTTCCATTGCCAGTTTAGGAATTTTGAACTATGAAGGATAACTAATTATTCACCCCTTTTAAGCCATAAAGTTAATACTTTTTAAACTTTGCTTAGACAGACAAAGATACATTTATTTTCTCTTCAGCGCAGAAGCCCATCCAGACTGAACTTGGCATCCACCAGAACCCAAAAGTATTGATTCCTCTTGAATCATGCAAGGTTGTACTTGGGAGTGCCCATCATTTTATCTTATTAGTTCAAGATAGCCAATACAGCACATTGAATCTTAAACTCAAAGCAACCCCTCAGAGTTTATTGGAACATTTGACTTGTCAATCAGATGAATAATGTTGATCATGACTGATAACAGGTTTTAGCCAATGTAAAGCCATTTACAATTATTTTTGTGTACTTGCTCACACTTGTGGATCAAAGTCAATGTTGAGGTCTCCCAGAGCAACCTCCCCTCCCTTGATATACCACTGTGCCCACCTCTGCTGGGTCAGTCCTACTGATAGGACAGGACATACCCAGGTATAGTGATGGTAGTGCCTGGGACATTGCCTGGAAGGTATGATTCGATGAGTATGACTAGATCAGGCTATTGCTTGACCAGTTTGTGGGACAGCTCCTTTGGCACAGCTATATTTGCACATTACTAAGGAGAATTTTGCAGAGCCAACTGGGTTAGGTTTACCATTGACATTTCCGATGCATAGCTTGATGCCACATGGCTTGTCCAGTTTCATTCTTCTTTTCAAAGACTTCATAGTGGTTTGATACAACCGAGTAGCTCATTAGGCTATTTCAGAGGGCATTAAGAGTCAACCACATTGCTGTGGATCCGGAGTCACATGTAAGCCAGACCAGATAGGATGACAGATTTTCTTCCTCAAAAGGGCATTAGGGAACCAGATCGTTTTTTTTACGACAATCGACAATGGTTTCACGGTCACCATTACTGAGACAGTTTTTAGTTCCAGATTTATTAATTTAAATTTCATTAGCTGCCATGATTGGATTTGAACCCTAGTCCCTAGAGCACAGGCACAGGCATCGGCTGAGCATATTGAGTGTTGTACTACTCAGTAGAGTAGTACTCGGTAGAGTAATCGAGTAGGGAGTTTGATTGCTCCCCTTCCACAAACAGAGTGTCCCCAGAGTGTTTACCTGGACCTCTGGATTACTAACCCAGTGATTTGGCAGAATGCCTCAGCGCCAGAACGTTCAAACCAGATGCAGCTTTGTTGACAGTGAGAAAGGTACTCCCCATCAGACCATCCTTACATGCCCGGAGCTTTAATCTCTCCATATGTTGCCCTCGAGGTAGGCATGTGGTGGGCATGTGACAGCTGTCCACTTCCTTTTGGAATGTACCTTCAAGGTCTCGAGAGAGATGCAGTGTTTTTTTGTCGAGGTTGATCCTAAGCACCTCTGTGCTCTATGGGCTGTTCTCACAAGATGCATAAACATCAACTGCGGCTGGAGGACCATCAACTCAGTGAGTGACACTCTTTGGTCTGCCAAAACCTACTGCTCTTTAATGCAACGAGTTGTCTTTGACCAAGTGTTGCAGATTGACACATTCCAAGGTCCGGGATTACATGCTGAGGATTAACTGAAGCTTGGGGCTGCTGCTGCAAAGGTGAAATGGGAAAGGTTGCTGTCTAAGGCTTTTCAACCATACCTCACTGAGGGGTAGAAGTTACAGCTCAGGCTGTATGGCCGACAAAGAAAGTATGTTACATTGTAAGTATCAAGAGCTCTGAAATTGTATTGAAGCACTTCAGATGGAGGATGTGAATAAAGAAAAACGGAAATATACTGCACTTTCAGCAAGCATAGAATCCCTACAGTGCAGAAGGCGGCAGCCATTTGACCTATCGAGTCTGCATTGACCCTTCGAAAGACCATTCTACCTAATGCCCAATCCCCCACCTTATCCCTATCCATCCGTTGGACATTTAGGTGCAATTTAACATGGCCATTCCACCTAGCCTGCACATCTTTGGACTGTGGGAGGAAACCAAACCACCTGGAAAAATCCACGCAGACATGGGGAGAATGTGCAAAGTCTACACAGAGAGTCACCAGAACTCGGAATCTAACCCGGGTCCCAGGTGCTGTGAGGCAGCTCTGTGCCACTGTGCCGCCCTCAAATCTTCAATTTGAATTGTTCTGTCCTCAAGCTGTATGCCTGACATGGAATGTGAAGCACCCAAGAGTGGAACATTCTGCGTGGAGCCAAAATTAATGGTTTGTAAATTTGAAATCAAAACATTTGCAGTGCACTTTTACACATTATATGAATAAACAAGGGCGACACAGTGGTTAGCACTGCTGCATCACAGCACCAGGGACCCGGGTTCAATTCCAGTCATGGGCAATTGTGTAAAGTTTGTATGTTCTCCCTGCGTCTGTGTGGGTGCTCAGGTTTCCTTCCTTCCAAAGTTGTGCAGGTTAGGTGGATCTTTTTAAAAATCCATTTTCTGGGTGTGGACTTCGCTGGTTAGGTCAGTATTTATTGCCCATCCCTAGTTGCCCTTCAGAAGGTGGTGGGGAGTTGCCTTCTTGAACCGCTGCAGTCCCTGAGGAGTATGTACACCCACTGTGCTGTTAGAGAGGGAGTTCCAGGTTGTTGCCCCAGTGACAGTGAAGGAATGGCGATAAATTTCCAAGTCAGAGATGTGAATGACTTGGAGAGAATCCTCCAAGTGGTGGGCTTCCAAGGAATCTTCTGCTGTTATCCTTCTAGATGGTAGTGGTCGTGGGTTTGGAAGGTGCTAAGGAACCTTGGTGATGTGGTTAGGGTTAGGGCATCTTGTAGATGGTACACACAGCTGCTACTGTTTGTCGGGGCAGCAATCAAGCTCCCTACTCGACTACTACTGAGTAGTACTCCACTCCATATGCTCACCCGATGCCTATGCCTATGTATTTACATCGTGTATTTATGCATAACCTATGTTTTCTCATGTATGGAACGATCTGTCTCGACTGTACGCAGAACAATACTTTTCACTGTACCTCGGTATATGTCCAATTAATCAAATGCAAATGGGCTGCTTTACCCTGGATAGTGTTGAGCTTCTTGAGCGTTGTTGGAGCTGCACTCATCCAGGCAAATGGAGAGTGTTCCATTACACTCCTGACATGTGCCTTGTAGATGGTGGGCCAGCTTTGGGTGGTCATGTGAATTACTCGCTGTAGGATTCCAAGCCTTTGACCTGCCCTGGTAGCCACAGAATTAATATGGCTAGGCCAATTCAGTTTCTGATCAATGGTGACCCCACAGGGTTTTGACTGTGGGGGATTCAGCGATGGTAATGCCACTGAATGTCAAGGGGCAGTGGTTAGATCCTCTCTTGTAGGAGATGGTCATTGCCTGGCACTTGTGTGGCGCGAATGTAATTTGCCACAAGTCAGCCCAAGCCTTAGTATTGCCCAGGTCTTGCTGCATTTGGACATGGACGGCTTCATTTTCTGAGGAATCGTGAATGGTGTTGAACATTGTGCATTCATCAGCAAATATCTCCACTTCTGACCTTATGATGGGAGGCAGGTTATTGATAACGCAACTGAAGATGAAAGCAAATTACTGCGGATGCTGGAATCTGAAACGAAAGGGAAAATGCTGGAAAATCTCAGCAAGTCTGGCAGCATCTGTAGGGAGAGAAAAGAACTGACGTTTCGAGTCCGATGACTCTTTGTCAAAGCTAGCAGACAGAGAGAGTGGGAAATATTTATACTGTGGAGTAGGAATGAAAGATGAGTCACAGCCACAGAAACCCACGGAAACTTGGTGCTAATGGCCACAGATACCAAGGCAGTCCCCTACAGATGCTGCCAGACTTGCTGAGATTTTCCAGCATTTTCCCTTTCGCAACTGAAGATGATTGGGCCTGGGACACAACCCTGAGGAACTCTTGCATTGATGTCCTGGGGCTGAGATGATTGACCTCCAACCACCACAATCGTCTTCTGTTGTACCAGGTATGACTCCAACCAGCGGAGAGTTTCCCCCCTGATTCCGACTGACTCCAGTTTAGTTAGGGTTCCTTGATGCCATACTCAGTCAAATGCTGCCTTGATGTCAAGGGCAGTCACTCTCATCTCACCTCTGGCATTCAGCTCTTTGTCCATGTTTGAACCAAGGCTGTAATGAAGTCAGGAGCTGAGTGACCCTGGCAGAACACAAAGTGAACATCAGTGAGCAGGTTATTGCTGAGTAAGTGCCACTTGATAGCACTTGAGAGTAGACTGATAGGGCGGTAATCGGCTGGGTTGGATTTGATTGATTGATTGATATTTGTTGTCACATGTACCGAAGTACAGTGAAAAGTATTTTTCTGAGACCAAGGGAATGTACACAGTACGTACATAGTAGACAAAAGAATAATCGATGGAGTACATTGACAGTGGTGCATCAACAAATATTGATTGGTTACAGTGCGGAACAAGGCCAAACAAGAACGTCATAGGTCGACGTGAATAATGTTCTTACAGGGAAGAGATCAGGGGAGAGTCGCTGACGAGTCCAGTAACTGTGGGGAAGAAGCTGTTCCTATGTCTGGATGTGCGGGTCTTCAGACTTCTGTATCTTCTGCCTGATGGAAGGGTCTGGAAGAGGGGTATCTGACAATACTGTCCGCCTTTCTGAGGCAGCGGGAGGTGTATACAGAATCAATGGGAGGATGGCAAGCTTGTGTGATGCGTTGGGCTGAGTTCACCACACTCTGCAGTTTCTTGCAATCTTGGACCGAGCAGTTGCCATACCAGACTGTAATGCAGTCGGATAGGATGCTCTCGATGGCACATCTGTAGAAGTTTGAGAGAGTCGTGATTTGTCCTGTTCCTTGTGTACAGGATACAACTGGACAATTTTCCATATGGCCGGGTAGATGCCAGTGTTGTAGCTGTACTGGAACAGCTTGGCTAGTGGTGTGGCAAGTTCTGGAGCACAAGTCTTCAGTATTATTGCTGGGATATTGCCAGGGCCCATAGCCTTTGCAGTATCCGGTGCCTTCAGCGTTTCTTGATATCACGTGGAGTGAATCGTATTGGCTGAAGACTGACACCTGTGACGCTGGGGACTTCTGGAGGAGACCGAGATGGATCATCCACCCGGCACTTCTGGCGGAAGATTCTTGCGAATGCCTCCGCCTCGTCTTTGGCATGGGGCTCCTCAATCATTGAGGATGGGGATATTTGTGGAGCCTCCTCCTCTGGTGAGTTGTTTAATTGTCCACCACCATTCTCAGCTAGATGTGGCAGGACTACAGAGCTTAGATCTGATGTGTTTGTTGTGGCATCGCTTAGCTCTATTACTTGCTGTTTTGTAATCCTGTGTTGTAGCTTCACCAGGTTGACACCTCATTTTTCAGTATGCCTGTTGTTCCTCCTGGCATGCTCCCCAGCACTCTTCATTGAACCAGGGATGTTCCCCAGGCTTGGTGGTAATGGTAGAGTGGGGGATATGCT
The DNA here is from genome assembly GCF_902713615.1 of Scyliorhinus canicula. Taxonomy (NCBI): domain Eukaryota; kingdom Metazoa; phylum Chordata; class Chondrichthyes; order Carcharhiniformes; family Scyliorhinidae; genus Scyliorhinus; species Scyliorhinus canicula. Next base: position 29,034,858 of record NC_052146.1, on the reverse strand, counting down.
GGGCCAAGAGGTTGCAGATTGTGGTTGAATACAATTCTGCTGCTGCTGATGGCCCACACGCCTCATGGATGCCCAGTTCTGAGTTACTAGATCTGTTCAAAGTCTATCCCATTTAGCACAGTGGTAGTGCCAGATAACACGATGGAGGATATCCTCAATATGAAGACGGGACTTTGTCTCCACAAGGTCTGCGGTGGTCACTTTTATGATAACGCCATGGACAGATGCATCTGCAGCAGGCAGATTGGTGAGGATGAGGTCAAGTGTGTTTTCCCTCTTGTTGGTTCCCTCACTACCTGCTGCAGCCCCAGTCTAGCAGCCATGATATGTGGTATATAGCTGGTTTAGCTCAGTGGGCTAGACAGCTGGTTTGTAATGCAGAACAATACCAGCAGCGCGGGTTCAATTCCCGTACCAGCTCACCCGAACAGGCGCCGGAATGTGGCAACTAGGGGCTTTTCACAGTAACTTCATACTTGTGACAATGAAAGATTATATTATCAGCAGGTGGTTTCCTTGCCCACCTTTAGCCTGAAGCCATGATCAATGCGTGACGTTACGGGGGATAGGGCAGGGGAATGGGCCTAGGTAGAATGCTCTTTCGCAGACTCAATGGGCTGATTGGCCTCCTGCACTGTCGGGATTCTATAAAAAGTATATTTTTTGTGAAGAAGATGCAAGCGTGTGGCTGAGAAATAGTTGTCTGCTTGCCTAAAGTAAAGGCCAGGAATTAAAGAGGTGAAATGATTTGCAAAGCAGGAGACACACTTAAAGAAAAGAAGCAAAGGTAAGGTAAAGTCGCCGTAGTCCCAGATGACAGTGGTTGCTTTCCCCTTTGAGGGGGAGAGCTGACTGGTGGTGATTTAACCTGAGGATCACCACACCTCAGGCAAGATTGAGAAGGTGGGCCTACATGAATGAAGTTTATATTGAGCCTAAATGTCCCTATGCATGCTGGTGCAGGCCTCACCACTTGATGGCACTGTGCATGATAATGCAACATGAAGCAATTCTCCAAGGTTATTCCTTCAGTTGTTACTGAAGGGAAACAAAAAATGAGACATTTCTTACCTTCTGCAAATAGACTTGCTGCCAGTCAATACCTTTAAAAAAAGGATGTTCTTTCACTTCCACAGCTCTGTAGTGACAAAATAAATAATCAGCAACTCTGGCATTGAACAACAAAATGTCTTCAGTGGCTGTTGCACCAAGAAGCAAGATATAATCAGTGACACTGAGTAACAAGAACGTAGTTTCTAATTGCTTCACATAACTGAAATCCCTTATTCCGGGTACTATTTTAGTAAATCTCTTCTGGTCTCAGGCCATGACAACCTTTTGAAAGTGTGCTGCTCAGACTTGAACACAATAATCTAGTTGCAGGTTAACATGTGATTTATAAAGGTGGAGCACACCTTCCTTGCCTTCTCAACAGGCCCTGATATTGTCAGTGAGGCCAGCAGTGAGCAACAATGAAACATCAGTAAAACTGCCATTGAGCAACAAGAAATTATTAATCCTGGGATGAAGGAACAAGACATAATCATTAAACACTGGCACCAAGCAGCAAAAATAGAATTACTGAGCGTGACACTTAGCAGCAAGAAACAATCATTAACCATGTGAGTAAGCAATATGAAATCATCAAGTCTGGCAGTGAGCAAAAAAATGTAATAATTCTACATAGTTTCTAGACCTAATTCTTAATCCTGGATTAGGAAACAAGGTACAATCTTTAACAATGATGCAAGGCAACAGTAATAATAATAATAATCTTTATTGTCACAAGTAGGCTTACATTAACACTGCAATGAAGTTATTGTGAAAATCCCCCGCGTCGCCACACTCCAGCGCTTGTTCGGTACATGGACGGAGAATTGACAATGTCTAATTCACCTAACAAGCATGTCTTTCGGGACTTGTGGGAGGAAACCAGAGCTCCCAGAGGAAACCCACGCAGACAAGGGCAGAATGTGCAGACTCCGCACAGACAGTGATCCAAGCAGGAACTGCACAGGGGACCCTGGCGCTATGAAGCTAACTACTGTGCTACCATGCCGCCCATCCCCTATAATGAGCAAATACACCTAAACCTGACACTGATCATTAAGGTACCATTACTAACATTTGTATTGGTGCACAGCAATATTATATAATCACTAATCTTGACACTGAGCAAAAGATAGCATCAACAATACTGGCATTCAGCAATGAGAAACTGCCAGGAATTTGAGAAATTAATGATGTTAACAGTGAACTTGAGGTGAAATCAAAGTAACAGCTAAGTCACATGGTTCGCAGGCTTTTAGAGGAATAATGAGATGTGATCTGCCCAATAACAAGACTAACAGGCGTCTAGAAACATTGAGGTGTGAATGTCCATATCAGAAACATTGCTTACCAGACATCAGTGGGGCTATACAAATGATAACTACCAGATATCAGTGAGGCTATACAAATGATGACGACCAGAGATCAGTGGGCTATACAAATGATGACTACCAGAGATCAGATACAAATGATAACTACCAGAGATCAGTGGGCTATACAAATGATAACTACCAGAGATCAGTGGGCTATACAAATGATAACTACCAGAGATCAGTGGGGCTATACAAATGATAACTACCAGAGATCAGTGAGCTATACAAATGATAACTACCAGAGATCAGTGGGCTATACAAATGATAATTACCAGAAATCAGTGGGACTATACAAATGATAACTACCAGAGATCAGTGAGCTATACAAATGATAACTACCAGAGATCAGTGGGGCTATACAAAAGATAACTACCAGAGATCAGTGGGGCTATACAAAAGATAACTACCAGAGATCAGTGAGCTATACAAATGATAACTACCAGAGATCAGTGAGCTATACAAATGATAACTACCATAAATCAGTGAGGCTATACAAATGATGACTACCAGAGATAGATCAGTGGGACTATTTCAAATGATAACTACCAGAGATCAGTGAGCTATACAAATGATAACTACCAGAAATCAGTGGGACTATACAAATGATAACTACCAGAGATCAGATACAAATGAGAACTACCAGAGATCAATGGGCTATACAAATGATAACTACCAGAGCTCAGTGGGGCTATGCAAATGATAACTTCTAAAGGCAAGGAATTTGAGAAATGTAGACAGCCGAATCAACAAGATGAGATATCAAAGAGACTTAACAGTATAACTGCTAGCACCCTCATTGGGATGCAGGCCAATGCCATACAGAATTTGAGCCATGGAAGCCTGTTCCAGCTAACATTTAGAGTCACTAAGGATTGCAGAAATTCTCCTCTAAAATAGGGCTTTTCAAAGTGCAGCTCGCGACCTGTGGATGAGTCGCAGGTGGGTGTCACCACGGTCACGGAAGTGGGATCAAATTGCTTCTCGCCACGCCCATCGGACACAAATGCAGAGTTTCCCAACGGCAGCATTCAGAAGCATGTAGCAAAAATCCTATTGAAAATGTCAATTCAGTTCTCTCCTTAAACAACGGTTACAATGAAGACAGATTTGACAATTAGGAATTCTGGCTGATTGCAACAGATTCATGTGCAGCAATATTTCTCCTTTAATTATTTTAAATGAGTAATTTCAAAGAACAAAGAACAGTACAGCACAGGAACAGGCCCTCCGGCCCTCCAAATCTGTATGATACCAACCTTGGCTAAAACTCTCAGCATTTCCTTGTGCCGTATCCCTCTATACCCATCCTATCCATGTATTTGTCAAGATGTCTTTTGAACGCAGTTAATGTATCTGGTTCCACAACCACCCTGGCAACACGTTCCAGGCACTCACCACCCTCTGCGTAAAACACCTGCCTCGCACATCTCCTTTAAACTTTGCCCACGGACCTTAAACCTATGCCCCCTGGTGACTGACCCCTCCACCCTAGGAAAGAGTGCCTGCCCATCATAACCTTGTAGACCTCTACCAGGTCGCCCCTCAACTTCTGTTTTTCTAATGAAAACACTCCGAGTCTATTCAGCCTCTCCGCATTGCTAACACCCTCCAGACCAGGCAACATCCTGGTAAACCTCCTCTGCACCTTCTCTAAAGCCTCCACTTCCTTCTGGTAGTGTGGCGACCAGAATTGTGCGCAATATTCCGAGTGCAGCATTACCAAGGTTCTATACAATGGAGCATGACTTGACAATTTTTATACTCGATGCCCCACACAGTGAAGGCAAGCATTCGTATGCTTTCTTGACTACCTTGTTCATTTGTGTTGCCACTTTCAAAGATCTGGGGACCTGTACGCCCAGATTTCTCTGACTTCCCATATTCCTAAGAGTTTTGCCATTTACTGTATATTTCCCCTCATGTTAGACCTACCAAAATGCATTACCTCACATTTGACTGGATTAAACTCCATTTGCCATTTCTCTGTCGAAGTCTCCAACCTATCTATGTCCTGCTGTATCCTTTGACAATCCTCAACACTACCTGCCACTCCACCAACCTTGGTGTCATCCGTAAACTTACTAATCAGACCAGCTACATTTTCCTCCAAATCATTTATGTGTACTACAAACAACAGAAGCCCCAACACAGATCCCTGTGGAACACCACTAGTCACCACCATCCATTCAGGAATAAACACCCTTCTACTGCTACCCTTTGCCTTCTGTGACCAAGCCAGCTCTGTATCCATCGTACCACCTCACCTCTGATCCCATGCGACTACACCTTTGTATTAGTCTGCCATGAGCAGACTGTACTTGGTTTCGGGGACATAGGATCTGATGGACATCCATTTATCAGGAAGATCACGTAGAGTGAATGCAACTCGGAGAAAGTGATCATGTGTGTACCACTGTAAAGTCAGAATAGAACTGGGCTTCATATCTTAAAATCCTTTCCTATTTTGTGCTCAGTATTTCTGCCCGGAAATGTGATAAAGACGGGCGCGATGAGTGAATAGTATTAATGGTGGTAATTGATTAACCTACCAAATTGTTCAACGTAATTTCTCTACTGAAGGGTAGGATTGGCAAGACCATAAACATTATAACTAATCAATTTATCTGTCTATCGTCAAAGGGAGTGGGGAGTCACCTACTCTCAGTGGGCCGAAGGGCCTGTTCTGTGCTGTATTTCTCTATGTTCTATGTTCAGTAAATGATCGCGATGAAATTGCACATTGGCTCGGAGACAAATTTTTTATCCGCCTATCTGAAATTTGGTTCTAATTGCTTAACATAATTGAGCATTGGGTGTGTTTAGAAAGATCTGCAAACGGGATTCAGATTGTTTTGTGACTTTGCACACATTTGTTTTCCACCCCTCCACACTACTGATCACGAAAACTGTCAGTCTCTTCTCTCTCCATTTTAAATAAATGCCTGCGCCGTTGAGCTGGTTTCACATGTCTATGAACGTGCATGTATTCAATCGCACAACAGATCCAGTTAACGTAAATCTCAGCGGTTTCAACACACGGAAAATGGAACACACCATGTCACTGAGAAAGGATATCTGAAAAAGGATATGCCTTTTACATTCTCTTACCCATCATTTTAGCTGTGAGCTGTGTTTCTGCAAACAATAATTAAAATGGCAAAACATTATCTCAGAATATGTGTTTCATAATGCAAACGTAGAACCTAGAAATACTCAGCCAGCCATGCAGTATGTTCAATGACAAAAAAGAAATGGCTTTCCATCACAGACATCAGGTGCTGCCTGAACCGCTGTGAATTTCCAGTATTGTCTGTTTTAAATATCATCACCAACACTGGCACTGAGCAACAAGGTATCATCACTAACCTGGCACTGAGCAACAAGATATCATCACTAACCTGGCACTGAGCAATCAGATATCATCACTAATCTGGCACTGAGCAAAAAGATATCATCACTAACACTGGCACCGAGTAACAAGGTATCATCATTAACACTGGCACTGAGTAACATAAGAACTAGGAGCAGGAGTAGGCCATCTGGCCCCTCGAGCCTGCTCCGCCATTCAATTAGATCATGGCTGATATTTTGTGGACTCAGCTCCACTTTCCGGCCCGAACACCATAACCCTTAATCCCTTTATTCTTTAAAAAACTATCTATCTTTACCTTAAAAACATGTAATGAAGGAACCTCAACTGCTTCACTGGGCAAGGAATTCCATAGATTCACGACCCTTTGGGTGAAGAAGTTCCTCCTAAACTCAGTCCTAAATCTACTTCCCCTTATTTTGAGGCTATGTCCCCGAGTTCTGCTGTCACCCGCCAGTGGAAACAACCTGCCCGCATCTATCCTATCTATTCCCTTCATAATTTTAAATGTTTCTATAAGATCCCCCCTCATCCTTCTAAATTCCAACGAGTACAGTCCCAGTCTACTCAACCTCTCCTCATAATCCAACCCCTTCAGCTCTGGGATTAACCTAGTGAATCTCCTCTGCACACCCTCCAGCGCCAGTACGTCCTTTCTCAAGTAAGGAGACCAAAACTGAACACAATACTCCAGGTGTGGCCGCACTAACACCTTATACAATTGCAACATAACCTCCCTAGTCTTAAACTCCATCCCTCTAGCAATGAAGGACAAAATTCCATTTGCCTTCTTAATCACCTGTTGCACTTGTAAACCAACCTTCTGTGACTCAGGCACTAGCACACCCAAGTCTCTCTGAACAGCGGCATGCTTTAATATTTTATCGTTTAAATAATAATCCCGTTTGCTGTTATTCCTACCAAAATGGATAACCTCACATTTGTCAACATTGTATTCCATCTGCCAGACCCTAGCCCATTCACTTAACCTATCCAAATCCCTCTGCAGACTTCCAGTATCCTCTGCACTTTTCGCTTTACCACTCATCTTAGTGTCATCTGCAAACTTGGACACATTGCCCTTGGTCCCCAACTCCAAATCATCTATGTAAATTGTGAATAATTGTGGGCCCAACACGGATCCCTGAGGGACACCACTAGCTACTGATTGCCAACCAGAGAAACACATATTTATCCCAACTCTTTGCTGTCTATTAATTAACCAATCCTCTATCCATGCTACTACTTTACCCTTAATGCCATGCATCTTTATCTTATGCAGCAACCTTTTGTGTGGCACCCTGTCAAAGGCTTTCTGGAAATCCAGATATACCACATCAATCGGCTCCCCGTTATCTACTGCACTGGTAATGTCCTCAAAAACAAGGCATCATCACTAACCCTGGCACTGAGCAACAAGATATCATCATTAACCCTGGCACTGAGCAACAGGATATCATCATTAACTCTGGCACTGAGCAACAAAATGTCATCACTAACACTGGCACTGAGCAACAAGGTATCACCACTAACACTGGCACTGAGCAATAATATATTATCACTAACCCGGGCACTGAGAAACAAGATATCATCACTAACACTGGCACTGAGCAATAATATATTATCACTAACCCGGGCACTGAGCAACAAGGTATCATCACTAACACTGGCACTGAGCAATAATATATTATCACTAACCCGGGCACTGAGCAACAAGGTATCATCACTAACACTGGCACTGAGCAATAATATATTATCACTAACCCTGGCACTGAGCAATAATATATTATCACTAACCCGGGCACTGAGAAACAAGATATCATCACTAACCCTGGCACTGAGCAACGGGTATCATCACTAACCCTGGCACTGAGCAATAAGGTATCATCACTAACCCAGGCACCTAGCAATAAGATATCATCACTAACCTGGCACTGAGCAACAAGTTATCATCACTAACACTGGCACTGAGCAACAAGGCATCATCACTAACCCTGTCACTGAGTAACAAGATATCATCATTAACCCTGGCACTGAGCAACAAGATATTATCACTAACATTGGCACTGAGCAACAAGATATTATCACTAACACTGGCACTGAGCAACAAGATATCATGACTAACACCTGCACTGAGTAACAAGGTATCATCACTAACCTTGACACTGAGTAACAAGGTATCATCACTAACCCCGGCACTGAGCAACGAGATATCATTAACCATGGCACTGAGCAACAAGATGTCATCACTAACCCTGCCACCGAGTAACAAGGTATCATCACTAACCCTGGCACTGAGCAACAAGGTATCACCACTAACACTGGCACTGAGCAATAATATATTATCACTAACCCGGGCACTGAGAAACAAGGTACCATCACTAACCCTGTCACCGAGCAACAAGATATCATCACTAACCCTGACACTGAGCAACGAGGTATCATCACTAACCCTGGCACTGAGCAATAAGGTATCATCACTAACCCAAGCACCTAGCAATAAGATATCATCACTAACCTGGCACTGAGTAACAAGGTATCATCACCAACCTCGACACTGAGTAACAAGGTATCATCACTAACCTTGACACTGAGCAATAAGGTATCATCACTAACCGAGGCACCTAGCAATAAGATATTATCACTAACACTGGCACTGAGCAACAAGATATTATCACTAACACTGGCACTGAGCAACAAGATATCATGACTAACACCTGCACTGAGTAACAAGGTATCATCACTAACCTTGACACTGAGTAACAAGGTATCATCACTAACCCCGGCACTGAGCAACAAGATATCATTAACCCTGGCGTTGAGCAACAAGAAATCATCATTAATCCTGGCACTGAGCAACGAGATATCACTAACACTGGCACTGAGCAACAAGATGTCATCACTAACCCTGCCACCGAGTAACAAGGTATCATCACTAACTCTGGCACTGAGCGACAAGGTATCACCACTAACACTGGCACTGAGCAATAATATATTATCACTAACCCGGGCACTGAGAAACAAGATATCATCACTAACACTGGCACTGAGCAACATGGTACCATCACTAACCCTGACACTGAGCAACGGGTATCATCACTAACCCTGGCACTGAGCAACAAGGTACCATCGGTAACCCTGGCACTGAGCAATAAGGTATCATCACTAACCCAAGCACCTAGCAATAAGATATCATCACTAACCTGGCACTGAGCAACAAGTTATCATCACTAACCCTGGCACCGAGCAACAAGATATCACTAACACTGGCACCGAGCAACAGGATATCATCACTAACCCTGTCACTGAGTAACAAGGTATCATCACTAACCCTGGCACTGAGCAACAAGGTACCATCAGTAACCCTGGCACTGAGCAATAAGGTATCATCACTAACCCAGGCACCTAGCAATAAGATATCATCACTAACCTGGCACTGAGCAATAAGGTATCATCACTAACCCAGGCACCTAGCAATAAGATATCATCACTAACCTGGCACTGAGCAACAAGTTATCATCACTAACACTGGCACTGAGCAACAAGGCATCATCACTAACCCTGTCACTGAGTAACAAGATATCATCATTAACCCTGGCACTGAGCAACATGATGTCATCACTAACACTGGCACTGAGCAACAAGATATTATCACTAACACTGGCACTGAGCAACAAGATATCATGACTAACACCTGCACTGAGTAACAAGGTATCATCACTAACCTTGACACTGAGTAACAAGGTATCATCACTAACCCCGGCACTGAGCAACAAGATATCATTAACCATGGCACTGAGCAATAAGAAATCATCATTAATCCTGGCACTGAGCAACGAGATATCACTAACACTGGCACTGAGCAACAAGATGTCATCACTAACCCTGGCACTGAGCAACAAGATGTCATCACTAACCCTGTCACCGAGTAACAAGGTATCATCACTAACCCTGGCACTGAGCAACAAGGTATCACCACTAACACTGGCACTGAGCAATAATATATTATCACTAACCCGGGCACTGAGAAACAAGGTACCATCACTAACCCTGTCACCGAGCAACAAGATATCATCACTAACCCTGACACTGAGCAACGAGGTATCATCACTAACCCTGGCACTGAGCAACAAGGTATCACCACTAACACTGGCACTGAGCAATAATATATTATCACTAACCCGGGCACTGAGAAACAAGGTACCATCACTAACCCTGTCACCGAGCAACAAGATATCATCACTAACCCTGACACTGAGCAACGAGGTATCATCACTAACCCTGGCACTGAGCAACAAGGTACCATCAGTAACCCTGGCACTGAGCAACAAGGTACCATCACTAACCCTGTCACCGAGCAACAAGATATCATCACTAACCCTGACACTGAGCAATAAGGTATCATCACTAACCCAAGCACCTAGCAATAAGATATCATCACTAACCTGGCACTGAGTAACAAGGTATCATCACCAACCTCGACACTGAGTAGCAAGGTATCATCACTACCCCCGGCACTGAGCAACAAGGTATTATCACTAACACTGGCACTGAGGAACAAGATATCATCATTAACCCTGGCACTGAGCAACAAGATATTATCACTAACACTGGCACTGAGCAACAAGATATTATCACTAACACTGGCACTGAGCAACAAGATATTATCACTAACACTGGCACTGAGCAACAAGATATCATGACTAACACCTGCACTGAGTAACAAGGTATCATCACTAACCTTGACACTGAGCAATAAGATATCATCACTAACCTGGCACTGAGCAACAAGGCATCATCACTAACCCTGGCACTGAGCAACAAGTTATCATCACTAACACTGGCACTGAGCAACAAGAAATCATCATTAACCCTGGCACTGAGCAACAAGATATTATCACTAACACTGGCACTGAGCAACAAGATATCATGACTAACACCTGCACTGAGTAACAAGGTATCATCACTAACCTTGACACTGAGTAACAAGGTATCATCACTAACCCCGGCACTGAGCAACAAGATATCATTAACCCTGGCGTTGAGCAACAAGAAATCATCATTAATCCTGGCACTGAGCAACGAGATATCACTAACACTGGCACTGAGCAACAAGATGTCATCACTAACCCTGCCACCGAGTAACAAGGTATCATCACTAACTCTGGCACTGAGCAACAAGGTATCACCACTAACACTGGCACTGAGCAATAATATATTATCACTAACCCGGGCACTGAGAAACAAGATATCATCACTAACCCTGACACTGAGCAACGAGGTATCATCACTAACCCTGGCACTGAGCAACAAGGTATCATCACTACCCCCGGCACTGAGCAATAAGGTATCATCACTAACCCTGACACTGAGCAACAAGGTACCATCACTAACCCTGGCACTGAGCAATAAGGTATCATCACTAACCCTGGCACTGAGCAACAAGGTATCATCACTACCCCCCGGCACTGAGCAATAAGGTATCATCACTAACCCCCGGCACTGAGCAATAAGGTATCATCACTAACCCAAGCACCTAGCAATAAGATATCATCACTAACCTGGCACTGAGCAACAAGTTATCATCACTAACACTGGCACCGAGCAACAAGGCATCATCACTAACCCTGTCACTGAGCAATAAGATATCATCATTAACCCTGGCACTGAGCAACAAGGTACCATCACTAACCCTGGCACTGAGCAATAAGGTATCATCACTAACCCAGGCACCTAGCAATAAGATATCATCACTAACCTGGCACTGAGCAACAAGGTACCATCACTAACCCTGGCACTGAGCAATAAGGTATCATCACTAACCCAGGCACCTAGCAATAAGATATCATCACTAACCTGGCACTGAGCAACAAGGTATCATCACTAACCCTGGCACTGAGCAATAAGATATCATCACTAACACTGGCATTGAGCAACAAGGCATCATCACTAACCCTGGCACTGAGTAACAAGATATCACCACTAACACTGGCACTGAGCAACAAGATATCACCACTAACACTGGCACTGAGTAACAAGATATCACCACTAACACTGGCACTGAGCAACAAGATATCACCACTAACACTGGCACTGAGCAACAAGATATCACCACTAACACTGGCACTGAGCAACAAGATATCACCACTAACACTGGCACTGAGCAACAAGATATCACCACTAACACTGGCACTGAGCAACAAGATATCATCACTAACACTGGCACTGAACAACAAGGTATCATCGCTAACACTGGCACTGAGTAACAAGGTATCATCACTAATCCTGGCACTGAGCAACAAGGTATCATCACTAACACTGGCACTGAGCAACATGTTATTGACGAACCTAGCAATAACAAATAAATTATCAGTAAATCTGGCAATGGGCAATAAAGTGTCATTTGTATCCCTGGAAATGTGCAATATGTGTCATCAGTAATTCGGTTAGTGAGCAATAAGATATCAATAACCCTGGTAAAGTACAATTAATCACCAACCCGATTGCGTGCAACAAAATATCATCTACAAAATGGCACTGAGTATCAAGGTAAATTTTTATTTTTATAATTTGTTAAGCAAAGATATTAAGGGGCATGGGCCAAAGGCAGGAATATGGAGTTCGGTCACAGATCAGTCATGATCTCATTGAATGGCAGGACAGGTTCAAGGGGCTGAATGGCCTAGTCTGTTCCTATGTTCCTAACTACTGAGTAATAATTCATGATTAGTGTAAGAACTGAGCAATACGATAGCAACATTAGACTTGAAATTAGAATTTCCACCCTTCTCTCAATTTCACATGGCCCAACTCTAATGCTCCAGTTCTTCTCTTCCTTGACCTTTTTGTCTCAATTTTTGGCAATAGCCTATCAACTAATCTTCACTATTAGCCCGCTGACTCCACACCTACCTTGACTACACTCCCTCACACCCTACGCTTTAAGAATTCCATTCCTTACAATTAGGAATGGGCAACAAATGCTGGCACTGCCGTGATGCCCACAATCCCATAAAAGCAAAAAGGGTTCAACCTCTCGTGTCTTTTGCCCCATCACAGACCTTCCTTTTGTCCATGTCCCACACACTCCTTGCTCAAAACCTATTACATCAGTTCTGAAAGAAAGGTCAACAACCTGAAACATATACTCTGTTGCTCGCTCCACAAATGCTCCCCGATCTTCTGCTGAGTACTTCCAGCATTTTCTGTATACATTTAAGATGCCAACATTTACAGTGCAACTAAACAAGATACCAATGTTAACATTTGTGCTGAGCAATAAGCCACCAGAAGCTCAGGCATTACGATATAGTGAATACATTACTAATGTTTAGGTCATCCGATCAAACAGTATTGAGAATATTTTATGGTTAAGGATATAAAATAAAATGATCCTTCAGTGTAGGCTCCTGAAAAGTGGAATTGTAAGAGGAACTCGATCCACATATTTACTCAATTTTCCATAAGAATCCTGTTATTTAACTTGTGGAACAGCTGCAACCATACTGAATGTAGTCTCAAGACACAGATTTTGATTTCAGTAGGAATTAGAGAAATAAGAGAGAACAGTATAAAGTAGTATAAATACTGGTGCAAAGTGGCAGGATTACCTCACTTGTTTCCCTCAGCATTAGGTTTTTAATACATCTAAAGATTTGATTAGCTATATTCAGTGTTATAATCCATTTTTGCATTCTGGATTTTCATTTTCTATAGGTATTATTTTCTTCCCATTTAAGTAATAGCTTCTGCAACAAAGATGTTGTAGACAGAAAGACACAGGGAATATAAATGGGGGTGATTAAGGCTAAAAAGGATGCCGATAGTGGCGCATAAAGAGATCAGAATGTGTAAATGGCAGAACAAAGGTGAGCGGTGTGTCAAAGGGCAACTGGGCAGCACAAGTGGATAGCAGTGTGGCTTCACAGCACCAGGGTCCCAGGTTCAATTCTCCGCTGAGTCACTGTCTGTGCAGAGTCTGCACATTCTCCCTGTGTCTGCGTGGGTTTCCTCCGGGTGCTCCGGTTTCCTCCCACAGTCCAAAGATGTGCGGGTTAGGTGGATTGGCCATGTTAAATTGCCCTTTGTGTTCAAAAAGGTTAGGAGGGTTATTGGGTTATGGGGATAGGGTGGAAGTGAGGCTGAAGTGGGTCGGTGCAGACTCGATGGGCCGAATGGCCCTAAAAAAAACAGATGGCCCAAGTGGAGTGGGGGAGGGAAAAACAGATGGATGGAAGAAACAAAAATAAATTGATAGAAATAAAAATGAGGTTAAGGTGATAGAGAGGGATCACAGTCAGATATTATTGAACTCAATGTTAAGTCCAGAAGGCTGTAACGTGCCGAATCAGAAGATGAGGTGCTGTTCCTCCAGTTTGTGCTAGGCTTCACTGGAACATTACAGCTGGCCAAGGATGGACATGTGGACCTGCAGGACGGTGAGTTGAAATGGCAAGCGACAGGAAGGTCTGGGCCCGGCTAGCAGACGGGCCAAAGGTGTTCTGCAAAGTGGTCACCCAGTCTGCATTTAGTCTCTTCAATGTAGAGCAGACCATATCTGGAGCAGCAAGTGTAATAGGCCAGATTGAAGGAGATGCACCTGAAGTGCTGTCTCACTTGAAAAGAGTGGTGAGCAGGGAAAATGTAAAGGGGCAGATGTTACACCTTCTCCGTTTGCATGGGAAGATGACTTGGGAAGAGGGTGAGGTGTTGGGGTGATAGAAGGGTGGACTCGGATATCCCGGATGGAACGGTCCCTGCGAAATGTTGATGGAGTAGTGAAGAGAAGATGTGTTTGGTGGTGGCATCAGGCTGAAGTTGGCAGAACTGGCGGAGGATGATTCCTTAAATGTGGAGGCTGGTAGGGTGAAAAGTGCGGACAAGGGGGAACCTACCCTGGTTCTGGGAGGGAGGGGAAGGGGTGAGAGTAGAGGTGCGGGAGATGGGTCGGACATGGTTGAGAGCCTTGTTGACCACAATGGGTGTGAAACCACGATTGAGGAAGAATGAAGACATGTTGGCAGCAGCACCGTTTCGGAAATTACATTGTCAGAACAGATGCGACGGAACTGGGAGAATGGGATGGAACCCTGGTGGATGTGGAGAGTGACAAGCTGTAGTCAAGGTAGCTGTGGGAATCAGTGGGTTTGTATTGGATACTAGTGGATAGTCTATCCACTGGAAAGATTAGTTATCGAGATCTTCAATGAAAGAGAATGCAAAATCTCCCAGAATGATGACTATTCGGGTACCTTCAAAATCTGGCTTCACATCAGCCAAACAAATACATATCCTTTGTAAAACCATAGAATCATAGAGTCCCTACAGTGCAGAAGTAGGCCATTTGGCCCATCAAGTCTGCACCAACCCTTCGAAAG
This sequence comes from Scyliorhinus canicula, assembly GCF_902713615.1. Lineage (NCBI taxonomy): Eukaryota > Metazoa > Chordata > Chondrichthyes > Carcharhiniformes > Scyliorhinidae > Scyliorhinus > Scyliorhinus canicula. The sequence continues at coordinate 29,019,688 of NC_052146.1, read as the reverse complement.
AGCTCTCTACACATGCCCACTCACCCATCCAACCTGCCCTATCCCAATAACCCCAAAACCTAACCCACACATCCCTAGACATTAGGGGGCAATTTATCATGGCCAATCTACATAATCCATATATCTTTGGACTGTGGGAGGAAACCAGAGTACCCGGAGGAAACACACACACACGAGGAGAAGTACAAATTCCACACATTGAATTGAACCCGGGGTCCCGTGCGCTGTGAGACAGCAATCCTAACCACTGTGCCACCCCAAAAGATTTCATGGAGTGCAAAAATAGAAACATAGAAAATAGAAGTAGGAGGAGGCCATTCGGCCCTTCGAGCCTGCTTCCCCCCAATCGGGACATTCTTTCTGAAACTACCCTGTCTAATCCTGTTTGAATTTTCAAAGCTTTTATGAGATCCCCTCTCACTCTTCTAAACTCCAATGAATATAACTCAAACCGACTTAGTCCCGACATCCCACGAATCAGCCTGGTAAATGTTTGCTGCACTCACTCCATAGCAGGAACATCCTTCCTCAGATAAGGACATCAAAACTGAACCCAATACCCCAGGTGTGGTCTCAACAATGCACTATACAGTAAAACATCTCTGTTCCGATACTCAAGTGCTTTCGCTATCAAGGCCAAAATACAATTTGCCTTCTTTACTGTCTGCTGTACCTAATTACATTCGTGCTTACATTTAGCGACTGATGCATGAGGACACCAAGGTCTCGCTGAGTATCTACCTCTCTCAATTTACACCTATTCAAATAATAATCTGCCTTCCTATATTACTTACTTATTTTTAACAACTGACATTCCTGAGTGTATCAAAGGACTTAATTAAATTCAAGCACATCACATTTATTGTCATAATGCCCTCAAGCTCCTTTGTCATACCCGCAAAGAAAATCAGTAAACTAGATTGGCATGAAGCATGAGGCCATATTGGCTACATTTTGCTTAGCATCATGGAAACAGCTTTGTCATATTGTACACGGAGAATACATATTTCAGCTTTCGCTCATGTACCTTGAGTCATCAGTGTCATAAAAGTGAATTACTGGGTAAGAAATTGTGTAGATTGCCAATCACAGTCAGATTAATGCTCCATTCATTTTACTAAACTTAGTTTGGAGCTGCAACTTTCTCACCCAGTCCTCCGTGTTGGACCTGGTGAGCAATATGCAGCTTACCTGGTTCACCGGTCCTTTTTGTACAGACCAATAGCATTGGAAGAAGTGAAGCCATGAGGCCATATTGGCCATTATTACAGTACTAGTGGCCGTAAATCTGGTTCGTTTGAAGGTCCAAGTCATTTTGAGAAGCTATGGAGAAGGTAAGTACGTGAGCTAAGTGGGTGAGGGGTTAGCATGATTGGGATTTCAGGTCAAGTGGTGGGTAATGATGGGGAGGACGGGCTGGCTGGTCAGGGGGGAGGGTTTAGTCCAGGGGTTTAATTTTGGGGGGTAGTCAGAAGAGTGAGGGGTTAAAAAATGGGTGGGAGTTTGGTCAGGGGATTAAGGGTGCAGTCATGGGGGTCGAGAGGGTGGTCATGGGTTGGGAGGACTGGGAAAGACAGTTAAGGAAGAGGAGGATGGTCGGGGGTGCTTTGAAGGATAGCAGGGAGGATAGATAGGTGTTGGATCAGGAGGTTAGCCGATGTGTGTGTGGTGTGTGTGTCTGTTTGTGCGTGGGGGGGTGGTGTCCAATGAGGGGGTCGGGGGTTCAGTAGTAAAGTTACCCAGGATTTAGCAGTTCTTTTAATCTTCTAACTTTTCTTGGGTATCCATTCTGCTGAGAGTTGAAACCATTCGAAGTCGCTGCTTTAAATCGGAGTTTCAGATGGCTCCCAGTATGGGAGAATTGCTTATCGCAATTTAAACCTTGTGGGGAATTCCCTTGCAGTCTTTGGATGGAGAACATACAGGGGGTCCCCAGTACATTTTGTGGAGATTGAAAGTTCTGGGCCACGGTCTAAAAGTCACGGTCAACCAGCGTTTATCTTAATGTATTCAACATATAAGAAACGACATTCACAACACATACTGCTACAGGTCTCTAACCTACTCCACAGCAAAAGAAAAGCATAAACCTCCAGCCTACCCTCGTCCCAGGCATCCCAGCCGTTTGGCAACATCTCGCTGTAGAAGGCCTTCCAAAAGAGATTTCAACTCCGCAGAGAAAGAGTCTGGTAATTCCACGTTCTGAGGGAGGAAATGGAAAAATGAAACACCGTTGAAGTCCAGGGTTCTAGTCTATGTGGAATGGAAGTTCACCGCATTCCTCTCAAATCCTCCAATATAGTTGGACATTCCTGACATTATGCAACACTGCTGACAAAATCAACAAAACAAAGGAAAGACTTGCATTTATGTAGTGCCTTTCACATTCTTAGGACATCCCAAAGTACTTCAAAGCGAATAGATTTGTTTTAGAGAGTGTACTCACAGTTGTAATGTAGGCAAATGCAGCAGCAAATTTGCACACAGGAAGGCCCAACAAACAACAATGAGATAAACTGCTTCAGTGGAGTTGGCCGAGGGACAAATGTTGACCAAGAAATCAAGAGAATTCCCTGCTCGTCTCTGAAAACGTTCATAGGATCTTTCTGTACACCCAAGAAGACAGACTTAATTTAGCCTTACCTGAAAGATGTGGGGCTCAATTTAATAGAGAAAAAAGTCCAGTTTTGGGCGCATTTAACAGGTGTTTCTTGGTGCCTGCAGCACCAAGAACAACCTCGCTATTAAACAGGACTTTATTTATTGGTCTTGGATGCCTCACTTATCTCGTTGCCTGCACTGACAAGCTCTCAACCCCCCGCTTGGATTCCAGATCCCCCCAACGCCTCAATTTACCTGGAAGTGGGTCCTTGAGCCCCCCCCCCCCCCCCCCAACCCATGTCATAAGGGCAGGACACCCCTGTCACAGACAACTTAGCAGTATTCTTTGGCATTCTGGCAGTGCCCCTGCCAGCCTGGAAATGCCACCTGGACACCCTGGCAGTATGAGTGTGGCACTGCTAGGGTGCCTGGTGGCTGTGCCAAGGGTGCCTGGTGGCTGTGCCAAGGTTCCAGCCTGGCAGTGCCATGGTACCCAGGTGGCAGCAGGAATGCTAGGGTACCAGCCTGCCCAGAGCCAGACCACCCGGGACCTCCAACGGCCTGGAACACCCCCATGTGCTTGATCCATGTTTGTATGGACAAGTGCTAAACGTTGCTATGGCGAGGTCTGCCAGGCGTGGGCATTTGTTCCCTAGCCACAGGAGAATTGGCCAGCAACATATAAACCTCAATATGCAAATCTTAAATATGTTAATCTGGCTTCGCCCAGTGAGGGCGAGATCTCGTTAGATATTACGAGTCATTTCGAGAGTTGCAAATCTCACAAGATGCCTCTCGCATGATTTAATGGCTTCATTAGATCGCAGCCGTAATTTCTAACAGTGCAACACTACTTTTGTACTGAAGTCAAGCGTCAGCCTAGATTATGTGTTCAAGTTTCAGGAATGGGACTTGAATCCACAACATTCTGACTCAGAAGCAAGAAGGCTACAAGAAAACAGACTGTATGACATGAACTAATTTGCTAATTATACTGTAAACCAGATTGCAATGCTCAAAAATCCCCTCTCTGATCACTTTGCATGCGTACAGGAGTCACAAGTTAATCTGTTCAATCAAAGTATGTGAAAAGTGCCTTTTACTTGGTTAGGACTGTAAAAGATTTTGAATCCCCTTCCATATAAGACAGCAAACATACATTTCCTTAAAATAATATATTTATGTTCCTCCCACATCCCTCCCTCCAATACCACCATCCACTCCACCACACTCTCTCCTCATCCTCCCCAACTACTGGCTCAACCCCAAGCCCCACTGCAACACATTACTCTTGTCTTAAGCTTGGCAGGCAGATGATCTTTCCCTAGGTCACTGCAGAGGTCACAGTGTTCCTATGCATCACAAAATTTGAGGATATTGATCGACTTCCTCGCACAACCTATTCTCCTTCTGTGTCTCAGCTTAATTTAGATGTTCTCCAGATGGTTTGGCAGAGATCAAGAGGTTCCTCTTCAAAGAACATGTGATACAAATGTCCATAGCTTAACATATTGTGCCAGTGGTCCTGATACCACTTGAAAGAAAAACTAGTATAAATCTTTTATGCAAATTAGAATCCAAACCTTTACTCTCGATATCTGTATTAATATATAACATTGTCACTGTGTAACATGAACTGTGTTCACTTCTATATTTGCCTTTGATGTGAACTACCTCTCTCTAATAGGGTGCTATCAGCAGAATACCTTTATTAGCCGAACAGAAGGAACTGATTGAACAACAGCAACTTAAGTTTATATAGTATACCTAACATCGAACATAGTAAAACAGTCCAAGGTGTTTAACCAGTGGTGGTATCAATAAAAATAATAAGCCACAAAGGGATACAAGATAGATGAACAAATGCTCAATTATAGAGCTTGGTTTTAAGGTAGCGTCTTCGAGGAAGAGAGAGGTAGAAAGACAGGCTGCGAGGGGAAGAAATGTAGAGCTTGGGACCCAAGGCAGCTGAAAATACAAGTGTCAACAGTGTAATTATTACAATTCAGGATGCGCAGGAGACCAGAATTCAAAGAGCACAGAGATATTGACGAGATTTCAGAGGGAGGGAGAGGCTAGGCCATGGGCACTTTGAAAACAAGGGTGAAGATTTTAAAATCAAGGTGTGTTGAACTAGATGCCAGTGAGGGTAAGCAAGCACAGGGATGATGAGTAAATGAGATCTGGTATAAATGAACACAAGTTTACAGAGTAGAATGTGGGAGACCAGCCAGGAGACTTTTTGAATAGTCAAATCTAGAGGGAATAAAGCATGAATGAGGGTTTCTGTGGTGGATATACTGAGGCAGAGTCGGAGTGGTGTTACAAAGGTGGAGGAAAACAGTCTTGGTGATGGTTTGGATATGTAGCCAACAATTAACCTTGGAGTCAAAAACAACACCAGGTTGTGAATGATCTTACTTGGTTTAAGAGTTTGCAGGGATGGAAATAATTGTCCAGGAAAGGAATTTATGGGGGGGGACGGACCGTCTCAGTATTTCGTTGGAGGAAAGTTTTGGTCATCCAATATTGGATGTCTGACAACCAGTGTGACAAAACAGATAATGGTGGGGTTAAAGGAGGAGGTGAGATAGAGCTGAGAATCATCAGCATACATGTAGAATTTGCTATGTATTTTGATAAGTACTGCATCAGACCCTTGGGGTACTGCGGAGAAAACAGTGCAGAAGTGAGAGGAAAACCACAGCAGATGTTCTTCTGGTTAGATAGATAAGAATGGAACCTGGCAAAGGCAGTTCCACCCAACAGGGGACATATGACACACAGTGGAGGAGTTAATATGGTCACCTTAGTAAAAAACTGCAGACAGCTCAAGACAAATCAAATGAGAAGTGATAACTAATCACAGTCACAAAGAATGTCATTAGAGATTTTGACAAGGGCTTTTTCAACACCACGGCCTGGCAGGAAGCCTGGTCAGAGGATTTCAAACATGGTTCCATTCTTATCTATCTAACCCTGACCAGAAGAACATGTGCACTGGTTTTTACTCTCACTTCTGCACTGTTTTCTCCGCTGTCCCCCAAGGGTCTATTTCTCACTTATGCACTACTTATCCAAATACATAGCAAATTCTACATGTATGCTGATAAGAAGACAAGTCTGAGATGAAGAGAAAGAAGCCAGGGATCATCTTGTATTCCTGGATGTTTAGTATAGTGGTGGAAACCATAATTTGGTAATGCTTTAAAGTGATCCAGCCAGATCTGGCAGTGGGTGGGTAAATCAATTATTCGCCAAAGATGTTCAAATCAGTCACCCTTGGTCAGCTCTGATCAAAGGTCATCAATCTAAAATATTAATTTATTTTTTCTCTTTCTACAAATGTTTCCAGACTTGCTGAGTATTCCAGCATTTTCTGTCTTCATCTCATAGTTCCTTAAACTATGCTTCAAAGCTGCCCAAGATTTATTTTAAAAAGCAAATTTTTAACATGATCAAAGTTGACTATAAATGTTTCCAAGTGAACAGATTAAATCAGTTTAAATATAATGTTCCAGCAGCTCTTTGGCAGAGTTCTGAAGCAGCATGACAGATTCAATTTAGGAAATATCTTTGCTTCACAGTCTCATTTATGAATGATGTTTTTGTTGAGATCTGTTTTCTTACCATTGTGAGCGTCATGCGGTCAATCTCATGCTTGTCTTTTGTTTTGTGCTGCCGAAATGGGCTATGCCTAATGGGAGAAAAAATAAAGTTTATTATTAGACACCTAGCAGACTAAATGGAACATTATTGTTCATTGGCTAGATGGCCAATGGCATGTGGAGGAGGAGGAACTGGAACTGGAAAATGTTGGTGAAAAGGGGTACGAAAGAAAAAGACTATAACGTTACTAAATTTAACAACTCAAATGTTAATACCAGAAACTTTTGTTCAGAGCATAGACATTGACTATGAAAGGCTAGCATCCTGTGAAATGTCAAGTATCACTTGGAAAATGACAGGAGGACTACTGTTTGGTGGTATATATTTTTTGTAGTTGTCCCATTTCAAATTCTTTGCTTTATAACTATAATGCAGACATTGCGCAGCAACTATCAATGTAACAGTGCCATACTGAAGTTTTCATTTTGATTTTATGACAAGAAGTGTGAAGATACCATGATCAACAAAATTGCAGATCAAAAAGTGCAGTGGCAGTCCAGCCTCCAGTTAGTTCTGAACAGGACAGGGGGCACAGAGTAATAGTTAAGCTGTGAAGTGTGCTAACATGGCCTCCCCAATGGCTCAGCTGTTAGGGGAACTGCCAATTGTAAAATGAGCCATGCAGACCTGGAATTCTGAATCCAATCCTGAGCTGAGTTAGCTTATCTCAGCAGTGAAATTAGTGACAATGCATCTGGGCTAGGGAGGGAAGGTCAACCAGTGATTCTGCTTTGACCACTATTCAACATCTCTTGCTTAAAAAAAAGAGAGTAGTCAAGTGTGGATCTGCTTTGTTTATGATGTGCTCAAGATTGAATAAGGCTGGTGGTACTCAATGCCCAAACTCATACATGAAAAAAATCACTTGGGTGAGTTCCAAAGGGTATTCAAAACTGCTGGTACTGTACCCCAGCAATAGATGGTACTTTCAGGAGAGAAAAGTACAAAATAAATTGGGCAATAATGCAACTTCCTCTTCCAGCGCCAAGTCTATCTTTATATCTTTAAACTTAAATTTGCTTCCCATCTCTTCTGAATGCATAACTTTTGCTGGTCTATAGTTGTATGAGCAAAAGTAGATCTGTACACCTTGCTTCATGTATGAGTCAAAACAGTAAGTGATGAAAGACTTCAACTACAGGGTTGTGACATCTCAGCCAAGTCACTGCTTTTCTCACCTAACAGCCACATATGTGCATTTTCCAGAAAGGGCCAATAAACAATGATTATGAACAGGAACCCTGGCTAATTTTACCCTTCTTTGCCTAAGCCGCTGAAGCGAACTGTCGCGCCCCATCTGTTGCTGCAGCTGAAATGAGCTACATATCGCTGCAGACTGAGGATTAAACATGGAACCTTCTAGTTTGCTTTGTGTAGTAACAGACTGAATAATACCTTTACTCAATAAGCCCTCAGGGGAGCGAGCACAGATTTTTCATTTTAACATCTGTGAATATACTTTATCGGCGTGGAATTTGAACTTTTCTTCACAGTATTTCTTGAATAGACTAAATTTACTGTAGCTAGTTCTGATCTATGAATAGCCTTGCTGCTCCTTTTATTCTAAAAAATATTTTCTTTGCTAACAATGTAGGCATACAACTCAGAACACTTACTGGGATTAAGTTTATTTTAAAAACAAGATGTAATTTGTCTTTTGAGCCACCAGGCAGCAGTCCTGTTGCACAAGACTCCAATTGAGGGTGTGCCCCTAGCCAAAAGTTTCAATAGTTGACAAGCTGCTTAATTTATTCTCCTGCTGCCTTGCTGACCAAGGGTTTAATAGCAAGAGGGCTCTTTTATTTTTTCTCTCTCTCCTCTGATCTCTCTGACTTTTACTCGATGACACTTCAAGGCCTCGTTCACATCAATCAAATTGGAGCTCCCACAGGAGGTCACTGCTGCTGTCACTGCCATCTCTTTCTCTTTATTGGATCATTCTGCACAACTTTTCAAAGGGCAACATCAAAGAGCGTGCTTTGCTTCTGCTGCACAGACTTCTACCTCCATAACACTTTTAAAAATAACTGAATCGTGCCTCATTGGCAGGCTTATTCTTTGAAGAGAATAGAGAAGAATTATTAAAGCTGCTCTCAGAAGTGGGATGTGCTTGCCCGAGAAACTTAATTTTCGTTACCCCTGGTTTATTTTCATCTTTGCTCATTTTTTTCCACTAAAAATGAACTCATAGGGGACTTAAGTTTATTTGAAGTGCTTGAAGCGCCTATATCTGTGAAATAAGGCGCTGAATTCTCCGCCATCGGGATTCTCCGTTTTGTTGGTAGCCCGGGGGTTTCCCGACAGCGTGGGACTGGCCCACAATGGGAAACTCCATTGACCAGCCAGCGAGATGGAGAATCCCGAAGGCGGGACTTAGAAAACCGCCCAAGGTATTTTGGAGGCAGGGTGCCATTAACATTCTATTTTCCTCTCAGTTACCAACACCAAAAATTCAGTTCCATACACCTCAGTATTATAATTTAGGCTGGGATGTGAAAGGTGTCACCTCTGAGCCTTGATTCAGTCCTGAAGGTCCAGATTTTTGTTTTCCTTCTATTTCTTGGTGTTGGCTTGCTGTTTGAGTTTGGTGAGCCTTTAGGCTTGGAAAGGGCTGTTTTTAGTGGTGTTGCCTCATGGATTAGTATCCTAACATATTTTGGTGGAACTTTAGTTATAACCAGACTATGGGAACATGATTTTAAATGGGTGAATTTTTCCACCGGTGGAATTTTCCTCTCCCGCCGAAGTCACTGGACTTTTGAATGGTTTGCCGCATTTTCCAGCTCCATCCACTCCTTAATGGGGCAATAAAATTCAGCCCAATGTTATATGACCACACCCCCAGACAGACTCCATGGTCCACTATGTGGCTTATAAACCCAAGTGCTTTGCTATCGCTGATTGAGGTAATCAGATATATAGGCTAAAAGGTTACTAAGTTTGGCACTCCATTGAGTGGAAGTCAGTCACTGAATCTATGCAAATAAACACCGTTTATAGTGTTCTGGCAGTATAAGAAAATTATGCCTGATGAAAACCCTTCCTTGCTCATCCTTAGAGGATCTGAATCTCTTATTAATAATGGTTGCATCTGGCACCATGCCTGAAGTGCATACCATTTCCCAAGTGTACCAGCTGTACAAAGTTCTAAATCCATTTATGAAGAATGTGTTTACAATTTTAAAACACAAAAGGCACAGAAACAAATCTCCCTCTGTAGTACTGATATTTTCATATGGCATCTGATTAGTCCCAATATAATTATAGTCTCAAGACACTAATGATTAGGGAGGGCATGAGGCTCACCTATCCAGAATGCAGTCTGTAGTTAAATGATTTCAAGTTAAATTGTTAAGTTGTAATTAAATGATTTCACCATCTTACCTTGAAGTCTATTTCATGCACTGATCACTCTGTGAGAAGAATATCTCCCAGACATCAGTCCTAAATTAATATTTTATTCTATTTTGAACCTGTGTCTGTTTGCCCTGCCTAGACAATATAGTTAGAAGCAATTTTCCCAATACACTTTTTCCATATCGTTTATCATTTTAGATACTCCCACAAGATTGTTTAGATACTGCTTTCAAGTCTGAAAAGCCCTGGGTGTCTTCCATCTCTCTACACAACTCAGACCTTTGGTATCAGGGTCTTGTGGGTCTTTAATGCACTGGTTCTAATGCTTGACTGCTTCATTTGTGTCTCAGTGACAAGAACTAGACACGCTTTGATCAAAGTACAAAACAGTACATCCGCCCAGAAAAGTGTAGTTAAATTGTAAAAATATTTTTCATTCCTACGATTCTTCACTGGATCGTTTAATTAGTCCTTAAACAATTAGATAAATACACACATGCATAGCTTCATAGTCACAGAGTTTTACAGCACAGAAAGAGGCCTTTTGAGCCCTCATGTTTGCGCTGGCCATCAAGCATCCATCTGTTCTAATCCCTTTTCCAGCACTTGGTCTGTTGCCTTATATACTATGGCATTTTAAGTGCTCATTTCAATGATTCCTAAATGTTGAGGGTTCCTGCCTTTACCACCCTTTCGGGTAGTGAGTTCCAGATTCCAACCCCATCTGGGTGAAAAGGTTTTTCCTCAATCCCCTCTAAATCACCTGCCCCTGGTTATTATCCCATTACTAAGGGGAAAGGTTTTGTCCTATGTAGTCTATCTATGTCCCTCATAGCTCTGTACACCTCAACCAGTGCTCCCTCAGCCTTCTCTCCTCTAAGGAAATCATCTCCAGCCTAGCCAGCCTTTCATAACTGAAATGCTCCAGCCCAGGCACCATCCTGTTGAATCTCCTCTGCACCCTCTCTCGTGCAATTACATCCTTCCTATAGTGAGGTGACCAGAACTGCACACAGTACTCTAGCTGCCACCTAGCAAGCTTTTTATACAGCTCCATCATAACTTCCCTGCTCTTATAGTCTGTGTCTCAGCTAATAAAGGCAAGCATTCCATATGCCTTCTTAACCACCTTACCTACCTGTCCTGCTGCCTTCATGGATCTTTGGACATGCACCCCATGGTCTCTCTGATTTTCTGTACTTCCTAGTATCCTACCTTTCATTGTTTATTCTCTTGCATTGTTAGTCCTCCCAAAATGCATCACCTTAACTTTTCAGGGTTAAATTCCATTTGCCACTGTTCTGCCCATTTGACCAGCACGTCTATATTGTCCTGTAATCTAAGGTTTTCCTCTTCGTTATTTACGACACCTCTAATTTTTGTGCATCTGCGAGCTTACTGGCCATACCTCCCACATACACGTCTAGATCATTAATATGCACCATAAACAGCAAGGGACCTAACACCAACTCCTGCGGTAAACCACTGGACACAGGCTTCCAGATGATCACTCTCTGCCTTCTGCAACTAAGCCAATTTTGGATCCAATTTGCCAAATTGATCTGGATCCCACGAGCTCTTACTTTTTGATCAGTCCCCCATGTGGGATCTTGTAAAATGACTGACTGAAGTCCATGTAGACTACATCAACTCATGTATACACCTTATCATCTCACTAAAAAACTCAATTAAAGTTGTAAAACATGATCTCCTCCTGACAAAGCCACACTGACCATCCTTGATTAATCCTTGCCTCTGCGAGTAGAGATTAATTCTGTCCCGCAGAGTTATTTCCAATAATTTCCCTACCACTAATGCGAGCCTCACAGGTTTATAATTACCTTTTATTTTCCCTACTTGAATAACAATAATATAAAGGTACCACATTATGTGTCCTCCAGTCCACTGGCACCTTTCCTGTGGCCAGAGAGGATTTGAAATTAGTGTCAGAACCCCAAAAATCAGCTTGCTTCTTCACATAGCATCCTAGGATACATTTCATCTTACGTCCGCTAAAACTGCTAACCCCGCCGTCCTCTCAACGCTAATCTCTTCAATTAAATCACAGTCCCTGTCCCTGCTTTCTATACCCATCATCCTTCGCCATACTGAACGCAGACTTTTTAAAAGGGCAATATATGTAAGTAAAGTTACCATAGTCCTAGATGACCATAGGCTGCTTTCCCCTTTGAGGGGGAGAGCTCACTGGTGGAGATTTAACCTGATGATCACCACACCTCAGGCAAGGGGCTTGGTTGAGAAGACGGGCCTTCATGAATAACCTCGCCAGTACAGGAATTGAATCCGCGTTGTTGGCTGACTCTGCATCACGAACCAGCTCTTCAGGCAACTGAGCTAAACTGGCCCCCGCTTGCTCCCCGTTTGTGGAAACCAGTAATGAACGGCGCACAGCTGGGGTCGCCTTGGCAAGGCCGGTAGATGCAGGGTGGTCATTTGATCCGGCTAAGGCAGAGGTAAGTCAGCTTCTAAGCCGGCTTCACTCTGCAAAACTGCATCCCGCCCACACGACATCTTGTGAGTTCGCAAGGCGTTAACGGCTGTCAGGAGGCTTCTCCCAGCATCCAACGGCCTGTTTGGGTGCAATGCGGCCATTATGGTCGCACCCAATATCTCAAATACCTCCTTTTTCACTATGACTTGGACAGCATCTTCTTCATTTGTAAAGTCAGATGCAAAGTATACTACTTAAATGAAAGAGGTTGCAGAATCCAAAGGTACGGAGGGTTTTTGTTTCCTGGTACATGAATCATAAAAAGTTAGCATGCAGGTACAGCAAGCATTGAGAAAGACAAATGGATTGTTGGCATTTATTCCAAGGGGAATGGAATATAGAAGGAAGATTCACAACAACTTTACAGGGTCTTGATGAGATCATGGGCGGGATTCTTTGGAAACCGGCGGGGCGTCGGGCCGCCCCGAAGGTGCAGAATCCTCCGCACCATCAGGGGGCTAGGCTGGCACTGGAGTGGTTTGCACCGCGCCGGCCGGCGCAGAACGGCCTCCGTGAGTTGGCGCGTGCGCATTTGTATGCCGGCGTCATCCCAGCGCATGAGCAGGGGAGGCGTTTATCTCCACGCTGGCCATCACGGACCGTTACACTGGCTGGCGCAGAGGAATAGAGTGCCCCCACGACACAGGCCCGCCCGCGAATCGGTGGGCTATGATCGTGGGCTAGGCCACCATGAAGGCATCCCCTGGGGCCAGATCCCCCCCCCCCCCCCCAGGCCACTGCGGAGCCAGGTCCTGCTGCTAAGTACCTGGCGTAACATATGCCGGCAGGACCGGCCAAAAACGGGCAGCCACTCGGTTCATCGCGGGCCGGAGAATCGGGGGGGGGAGGGGCGCTGGCTTGTGCTATCGTGCTGCCCCTATTTCTTTTTGTACTTAATGATTAGTTGAGCTGCCCGCAAAAAAATATTTTTCACTCTACCTTGGTACACGCGAGAATAAACTAAATCCAATCATGTGCGGCACAAAAGCACAGTGGCTAGCACTGTTGCTTCACAGCTCCAGGATCACAGATTTGATTCCCAGCTTGGGTCACTGTCTATACGGGGTCTGCACGTTCTCCCCGTGTGGGTTTCCTCCGGGTGCTCCGCTTTCCTCCCACAGTCCAAAGATGTGCAGGTTAGGTGGTTTGACCATGCTAAATTGCCCTCAGTGTCCAACGGTCAGGTGGGGCTACTGGGTTATGGGGATAGGGTGGAGGTATGAGTTTAAGATGGGTGCTCTTTCCAAGGGCCGGTGCAGACTCGATGGGCCGAATGACCTACTTCTGCACTGTTACTATTTATGTAACTGTGAGCGACTTTTGGATTCCCTTCAATGGTATCTGCCTGTAGAATGTGTTTTATATGTAGACTGCCATGATGTACACAGGAAGTGACAAGTCAGTAGCATGAGAGTTCTCACCAATGTGGCTGCAGGCATGGCGTGTCGGAGTTGCTGAAGATGTTATCGTAAACCATTAAAGTTCTAATCCTTCATTATCATTCCTACCCAACCCTGCAAATATATACTGCCAGTCTCTTCCCATACTCTCTCTTTGCCTCTCATTTCCTTTTCATTTCCCTTCTGAACATTTTGCATTCAGCCTTATTCTCATTTCAAATGTGAATCTGGCATCTGTCACATGCAACTTCTTTTTACAATTTCATTTTATTCTCTCCCTCTTTCATTATCCATGGAGCTCTGGTTTTGCTTGCTTTACTTTTCCCCATTGGGGGGAATGTATTATAGTTTTTAAAAATAAATTTAGAGTACCCAATTCAATTTTTCCAATTAAGGGGCAATTTAGCGTGTTCGAACCACCTACCTTGCACATCTTTGGGCTGTGGGGGCGAAACCCACGCAAACACGGGGAGAATGTGCAAACTCCACACGGACAGTGACCCAGCGCCAGGATCGAATCTGGGACCTCGGCGCCGTGAGACTGCAGTGCTACCACTGCGCGCCACCGTGCTGCCCTAATGTATTATAATTTAACTCGAAACGGCTTCTCTTTGAAGTCAGCCTATTTTTCAGTTACATATTTGACCGCAATATTTGATTCCAATTTACCTGGGCCAGATCTTTTCCCAACCTAAAGAAATTGCCCCTCCACCAATTAAGTATTTTTACTCCAGTTTGCTTCTTGTTCTTTTCCAAAGTTAAGTTATGATTCTATGATAACTATTCCAGAAATGTCTTCTGATTGACACATGATTCAATTGATCCCCTCATTCCTCAGAACTAGATCCTGCAATGTCTCTTCCTCGATTGGCGAGAATTAAACTGATCAAGAAAATTCTCTTGAACACATTTCAAAAACTCTTCTTCCTCCTCTGTTGTTTACAGTATTATAATTCCAGTTTATATTAGGATAATTAAAGACCTACATTACCATTATTCTATTGTTTTTGCAACTCTCTAATTTCCCTCCTTTATATTTTTCCAACCAGCCAGCGGCCTATAGAATACACCCAAGTCATGCAATGGTACCTCTATTGCTTTTAATTCTAACTAGACAGATTCTTTGCTAGACCCTTTAAGATAGCCTTTCTCTCCAATTATGGGACAGATGGCGATTATCTTCTCTCTCTTTCAGATCAAACCAAGGTTCAAAAGAAAAGTATAGCTGCCAAAGTGTACACGAGTTCAATTCGTGACAGTCTGCTGTTCCCAGGCAAAATAGATCTGGCACCAATGAGACAGACAGAATTATCTTTATTATCATATAGTTTTTGCTGTTTGGTGACTTACCCCCGAAGAAGTTTGAAGAGCATGCACCCCAGAGAGAACCAATCTGCACTGCTGTCATATGCTGTTCCTTTCTGTAACACCTCTGGAGCCATGTATCCGTGGGTCCCACTACATTAAGAGAAATAAAATAAACTTGAGCATAAAAACCCCTTCTGGTTGCATATCACAATCTATCACATTTTGGTAGCAACAACAAAAAAACAGGAGGAGGAAAAAACAATATTCTGTATTCATTCACGGGACGTGGGCATCACTGCTAATTCTTTTTAAAAAAAATCTTTTTATTGGCTTTTCACATATTTATAAACAGTTGTTACTTATATACATTACATTTTTCTTCCCTGCGCTAATTCGTTTTATTTTACAGAGAGGTTTGTTTTGTCCTTCATTTGACTAATTGTATATACATTTTGCTGCCCTCTGGATCGGTCTATGATATCCCCCCCCCTTCCTCCCTCCACCCCTCCCCACCCCCGCATTGGTTTCAGCACCCTTCCTCTTTTGTAGTTTCCCCATTTTTCTCCCCCCTGGGTTGCGCAGTCCTTTGGTTCTTCATCTTTTTCCCCCCCCTAGCTTACTCCTCGTTGCTGGCCTCGAACGGGTTTTGGAACAGGCCGATGAACTGCCCACAAGTATCCAGGAAGCCTTCCTCTGACCCTCGGATGGTGTACTTAATCTTCTCCAGGTGGAGAAATTCCGAGAGGTCAGTGAGCCAGTCTGCAGCTTTGGGTGGTGCTGCTGATCGCCAGCCGAGCAGGATTCTCCGGCGTGCGATTAGGGAAGCGAAAGCTAGGGCGTTGACCCCCTTCCCCATGTGTAGCTCTGGCTGCTCTGATACTGTGAAGATTGCCACTATTTGGCATGGCTTCACCCTCACCCCCACAACCATGGACATTGCCTCGGAGAAGACTGTCCATAACCCAGCAAGCTTGGGACAAGCCCAAAACTTATGGGTGTGGTTGGCCGGGCCCCTCTGGCACCGCTCACATTTGTCCTCCACCTCCAGGAAGAACCTGCCCATTCGGGTTCTGGTCCGGTGCGCTCTGCACACCACTTTGGGCATTAGGCTTAGCCTTGCGCAGGAGGAGGTGGAGCTCACCCTGCTCAGTGCTTCGCTCCAGAGTCCCCATCCCACCTCTGTCCCCAGTTCATCCTCCCATTTTTGTCTGGTCCCGTCCAATGGTGTTCGGACTCTGTCCAGTAGCTGTCTGTATATTTTCTCACATAGCCCCCACTTCACGCTGCTTGTGTCTATCAGGTCCTCCAGTAGTATGCTTCCTGGGACCCGGGGTACCCTACTGTCTCTTTGCGGAGGAAGTGTTTTATTTGGAGGTGTCTCAATTCCTGTCCTCTTGATAGTTTACACTTCCTCATCAGTTCGTCCAATGTCGCCAGTCTGCGCCCTACGCAGAAGTCCCCCGATCAGTGTGCCCCCGTCCCGCCTCCGTCTTTTGAAGGTGGTATCGAGCAAGGCTGGGGGGAATCTGTGATTGCCGCAGATGGGGGCCAAAAGGGACATTTTGGTTATCCCTAAGTGCTCTCTCAACTGGGTCCATGATCTCAGCGTGGCCGCTACCACTGGGCTCGTTGTGTACCTTGTTGAGGAGGACGGGGGTGCTGCTGTGGCCAGGGCCCAGAGGGTTGTTCCTTTACAGGATGCCTCCTCCATTTGTACCCAATCTGTGTCGGGTTCTTGTACCCATCGCTTCACTTTTTC